>NW_026600709.1:0-144031 GCF_029448725.1 Salvelinus fontinalis | reverse complement strand
ATGATTTGAAGCTTGTTTTTGGAAAAGTGTTTATTTCTGTATTTCAATGTTGCAACTTGCTAAAAACTGTCCACAGTGTTCCTAACATCCTGATTAAACAGTACTGAAAAAAAAATAACTTCCAGAGTGCATCAAACATGATTTAGAGCTTGTTTATGGAAAAGTGTCAATTTCTGTATTTCAACATGATTTGGAGCTTGTTTTTGGAAAAGTGTTCATTTCTGTATTTCAACATGATTTAGAGCTTGTTTTTGGAAAAGTGATTTCTTCTGTATTTCAACATGATTTAGAGCTTGTTTTTGGAAAAGTGTTTATTTCTGTATTTCAATGTTGCAACTTGCTGAAAACTGTCCACAGTGTTCCTAACATCCTGATTAAACAGTACTGAAAAAAAATTAACTTCCAGAGTGCATCAAACATGATTTAGAGCTTGTTTATGGAAAAGTTTTTATTTCTGTATTTCAACATGATTTGGAGCTTGTTTTTGGAAAAGTGTCGATTTCTGTATTTCAACATGATTTGAAGCTTGTTTTTGGAAAAGTGTTTATTTCTGTATTTCAATATTGCAACTTGCTGAAAACTGTCCACAGTGTTCCTAACATCCTGATTAAACAGTACTGAAAAAAAATTAACTTCCAGAGTGCATCAAACATGATTTAGAGCTTGTTTATGGAAAAGTGTCAATTTCTGTATTTCAACATGATTTGAAGCTTGTTTTTGAAAAGTGCTTATTTCTGTTTTTCAACACGATTTAGAGCTTGTTTTTGGAAAAGTGTTTATTTCTGTATTTCAATGTTGCAACTTGCTGAAAACTGTCCACAGTGTTCCTAACATCCTGATTAAACAGTACTGAAAAAAAATTAACTTCCAGAGTGCATCAAACATGATTTAGAGCTTGTTTATGGAAAAGTTTTTATTTCTGTATTTCAACATGATTTGGAGCTTGTTTTTGGAAAAGTATCAATTTCTGTATTTCAACATGATTTGAAGCTTGTTTTTAAAAAGTGCTTATTTCTGTTTTTCAACATGATTTAGAGCATGTTTTTGGAAAAGTGTTTATTTCTGTATTTCAATGTTGCAACTTGCTGAAAACTGTCCACAGTGTTCCTAACTTCCTGACTAAACAGTACTGAAAAAAAATTTACTTCCAGAGTGCATCAAACATGATTTAGAGCTTGTTTATGGAAAAGTGTCAATTTCTGTATTTCAACATGATTTGGAGCTTGTTTTTGGAAAAGTGTTCATTTCTGTATTTCAACATGATTTAGAGCTTGTTTTTGGAAAAGTGTTTATTTCTGTATTTCAATGTTGCAACTTGCTGAAAACTGTCCACAGTGTTCCTAACATCCTGATTAAACAGTACTGAAAAAAAATTAACTTCCAGAGTGCATCAAACATGATTTAGAGCTTGTTTATGGAAAAGTTTTTATTTCTGTATTTCAACATGATTTGGAGCTTGTTTTTGGAAAAGTGTTTATTTCTGTATTTCAATGTTGCAACTTGCTGAAAACTGTCCACAGTGTTCCTAACATCCTGATTAAACAGTACTGAAAAAAAATTTACTTCCAGAGTGCATCAAACATGATTTAGAGCTTGTTTATGGAAAAGTGTCAATTTCTGTATTTCAACATGATTTGAAGCTTGTTTTTGGAAAAGTGTTTATTTCTGTATTTCAATGTTGCAACTTGCTGAAAACTGTCCACAGTGTTCCTAACATCCTGATTAAACAGTACTGAAAAAAAATTAACTTCCAGAGTGCATCAAACATGATTTAGAGCTTGTTTATGGAAAAGTGTTTATTTCTGTATTTCAACATGATTTGGAGCTTGTTTTTGGAAAAGTGTCAATTTCTGTATTTCAACATGATTTGAAGCTTGTTTTTGGAAAAGTGTTTATTTCTGTATTTCAATGTTGCAACTTGCTGAAAACTGTCCACAGTGTTCCTAACATCCTGATTAAACAGTACTGAAAAAAAATTAACTTCCAGAGTGCATCAAACATGATTTAGAGCTTGTTTATGGAAAAGTGTCAATTTCTGTATTTCAACATGATTTGGAGCTTGTTTTTGGAAAAGTGTTCATTTCTGTATTTCAACATGATTTAGAGCTTGTTTTTGGAAAAGTGTTTTCTTCTGTATTTCAACATGATTTAGAGCTTGTTTTTGGAAAAGTGTTTATTTCTGTATTTCAATGTTGCAACTTGCTGAAAACTGTCCACAGTGTTCCTAACATCCTGATTAAACAGTACTGAAAAAAAATTAACTTCCAGAGTGCATCAAACATGATTTAGAGCTTGTTTATGGAAAAGTGTTTATTTCTGTATTTCAACATGATTTGGAGCTTGTTTTTGGAAAAGTGTTTATTTCTGTATTTCAATGTTGCAACTTGCTGAAAACTGTCCACAGTGTTCCTAACATCCTGATTAAACAGTACTGAAAAAAAATTAACTTCCAGAGTGCATCAAACATGATTTAGAGCTTGTTTATGGAAAAGTGTTTATTTCTGTATTTCAACATGATTTGGAGCTTGTTTTTGGAAAAGTGTCATTTCTGTATTTCAACATGATTTGAAGCTTGTTTTTGGAAAAGTGCTTATTTCTGTATTTCAACATGATTTAGAGCTTGTTTTTGGAAAAGTGTTTATTTCTGTATTTCAATGTTGCAACTTGCTGAAAACTGTCCACAGTGTTCCTAACATCCTGATTAAACAGTACTGAAAAAAAATTAACTTCCAGAGTGCATCAAACATGATTTAGAGCTTGTTTATGGAAAAGTGTCAATTTCTGTATTTCAACATGATTTGAAGCTTGTTTTTGGAAAAGTGTTTATTTCTGTATTTCAATGTTGCAACTTGCTGAAAACTGTCCACAGTGTTCCTAACATCCTGATTAAACAGTACTGAAAAAAAATTAACTTCCAGAGTGCATCAAACATGATTTAGAGCTTGTTTATGGAAAAGTGTCTATTTCTGTATTTCAACATGATTTGGAGCTTGTTTTTGGAAAAGTGTCAATTTCTGTATTTCAACATGATTTGAAGCTTGTTTTTGGAAAAGTGTTTATTTCTGTATTTCAATGTTGCAACTTGCTGAAAACTGTCCACAGTGTTCCTAACATCCTGATTAAACAGTACTGAAAAAAAATTAACTTCCAGAGTGCATCAAACATGATTTAGAGCTTGTTTATGGAAAAGTGTCAATTTCTGTATTTCAACATGATTTGGAGCTTGTTTTTGGAAAAGTGTTTATTTCTGTATTTCAATGTTGCAACTTGCTGAAAACTGTCCACAGTGTTCCTAACATCCTGATTAAACAGTACTGAAAAAAAATTAACTTCCAGAGTGCATCAAACATGATTTAGAGCTTGTTTATGGAAAAGTGTTTATTTCTGTATTTCAACATGATTGAGAGCTTGTTTTTGGAAAAGTGTTTATTTCTGTATTTCAATGTTGCAACTTGCTGAAAACTGTCCACAGTGTTCCTAACATCCTGATTAAACAGTACTGAAAAAAAATTAACTTCCAGAGTGCATCAAACATGATTTAGAGCTTGTTTATGGAAAAGTGTTTATTTCTGTATTTCAACATGATTTGGAGCTTGTTTTTGGAAAAGTGTCAATTTCTGTATTTCAACATGATTTGAAGCTTGTTTTTGGAAAAGTGTTTTTTCTGTATTTCAACATGATTTAGAGCTTGTTTTTGGAAAAGTGTATTTCTGATTTCAATGTTGCAACTTGCTGAAAACTGTCCACAGTGTTCCTAAAATCCTGATTAAACAGTACTGAAAAAAAATTTACTTCCAGAGTGCATCAAACATGATTTAGAGCTTGTTTATGGAAAAGTGTCAATTTCTGTATTTCAACATGATTTGAAGCTTGTTTTTGGAAAAGTTTTTATTTCTGTATTTCAATGTTGCAACTTGCTGAAAACTGTCCACAGTGTTCCTAACATCCTGATTAAACAGTACTGAAAAAAAATTAACTTCCAGAGTGCATCAAACATGATTTAGAGCTTGTTTATGGAAAAGTGTTTATTTCTGTATTTCAACATGATTTGGAGCTTGTTTTTGGAAAAGTGTCATTTCTGTATTTCAACATGATTTGAAGCTTGTTTTTGGAAAAGTGTTTATTTCTGTATTTCAATGTTGCAACTTGCTGAAAACTGTCCACAGTGTTCCTAACATCCTGATTAAACAGTACTGAAAAAAAATTAACTTCCAGAGTGCATCAAACATGATTTAGAGCTTGTTTATGGAAAAGTGTCAATTTCTGTATTTCAACATGATTTGGAGCTTGTTTTTGGAAAAGTGTCATTTCTGTATTTCAACATGATTTGAGCTTGTTTTTGAAAAGTGTTATTTCTGTTTTCAACATGATTTAGAGCTTGTTTTTGGAAAAGTGTTTATTTCTGTATTTCAATGTTGCAACTTGCTGAAAACTGTCCACAGTGTTCCTAACATCCTGATTAAACAGTACTGAAAAAAAATTAACTTCCAGAGTGCATCAAACATGATTTAGAGCTTGTTTATGGAAAAGTGTTTATTTCTGTATTTCAACATGATTTGGAGCTTGTTTTTGGAAAAGTGTCAATTTCTGTATTTCAACATGATTTGAAGCTTGTTTTTGGAAAAGTGTTTATTTCTGTATTTCAATGTTGCAACTTGCTAAAAACTGTCCACAGTGTTCCTAACATCCTGATTAAACAGTACTGAAAAAAAATAACTTCCAGAGTGCATCAAACATGATTTAGAGCTTGTTTATGGAAAAGTGTCAATTTCTGTATTTCAACATGATTTGGAGCTTGTTTTTGGAAAAGTGTTAATTTCTGTATTTCAACATGATTTAGAGCTTGTTTTTGGAAAAGTGTTTTCTTCTGTATTTCAACATGATTTAGAGCTTGTTTTTGGAAAAGTGTTTATTTCTGTATTTCAATGTTGCAACTTGCTGAAAACTGTCCACAGTGTTCCTAACATCCTGATTAAACAGTACTGAAAAAAAATTAACTTCCAGAGTGCATCAAACATGATTTAGAGCTTGTTTATGGAAAAGTTTTTATTTCTGTATTTCAACATGATTTGGAGCTTGTTTTTGGAAAAGTGTCGATTTCTGTATTTCAACATGATTTGAAGCTTGTTTTTGGAAAAGTGTTTATTTCTGTATTTCAATATTGCAACTTGCTGAAAACTGTCCACAGTGTTCCTAACATCCTGATTAAACAGTACTGAAAAAAAATTAACTTCCAGAGTGCATCAAACATGATTTAGAGCTTGTTTATGGAAAAGTGTCAATTTCTGTATTTCAACATGATTTGAAGCTTGTTTTTGAAAAGTGCTTATTTCTGTTTTTCAACACGATTTAGAGCTTGTTTTTGGAAAAGTGTTTATTTCTGTATTTCAATGTTGCAACTTGCTGAAAACTGTCCACAGTGTTCCTAACATCCTGATTAAACAGTACTGAAAAAAAATTAACTTCCAGAGTGCATCAAACATGATTTAGAGCTTGTTTATGGAAAAGTGTTTATTTCTGTATTTCAACATGATTTGGAGCTTGTTTTTGGAAAAGTGTCGATTTCTGTATTTCAACATGATTTGAAGCTTGTTTTTGGAAAAGTGTTTATTTCTGTATTTCAATGTTGCAACTTGCTAAAAACTGTCCACAGTGTTCCTAACATCCTGATTAAACAGTACTGAAAAAAAAATAACTTCCAGAGTGCATCAAACATGATTTAGAGCTTGTTTATGGAAAAGTGTCAATTTCTGTATTTCAACATGATTTGGAGCTTGTTTTTGGAAAAGTGTTCATTTCTGTATTTCAACATGATTTAGAGCTTGTTTTTGGAAAAGTGATTTCTTCTGTATTTCAACATGATTTAGAGCTTGTTTTTGGAAAAGTGTTTATTTCTGTATTTCAATGTTGCAACTTGCTGAAAACTGTCCACAGTGTTCCTAACATCCTGATTAAACAGTACTGAAAAAAAATTAACTTCCAGAGTGCATCAAACATGATTTAGAGCTTGTTTATGGAAAAGTTTTTATTTCTGTATTTCAACATGATTTGGAGCTTGTTTTTGGAAAAGTGTCGATTTCTGTATTTCAACATGATTTGAAGCTTGTTTTTGGAAAAGTGTTTATTTCTGTATTTCAATATTGCAACTTGCTGAAAACTGTCCACAGTGTTCCTAACATCCTGATTAAACAGTACTGAAAAAAAATTAACTTCCAGAGTGCATCAAACATGATTTAGAGCTTGTTTATGGAAAAGTGTCAATTTCTGTATTTCAACATGATTTGAAGCTTGTTTTTGAAAAGTGCTTATTTCTGTTTTTCAACACGATTTAGAGCTTGTTTTTGGAAAAGTGTTTATTTCTGTATTTCAATGTTGCAACTTGCTGAAAACTGTCCACAGTGTTCCTAACATCCTGATTAAACAGTACTGAAAAAAAATTAACTTCCAGAGTGCATCAAACATGATTTAGAGCTTGTTTATGGAAAAGTTTTTATTTCTGTATTTCAACATGATTTGGAGCTTGTTTTTGGAAAAGTATCAATTTCTGTATTTCAACATGATTTGAAGCTTGTTTTTAAAAAGTGCTTATTTCTGTTTTTCAACATGATTTAGAGCATGTTTTTGGAAAAGTGTTTATTTCTGTATTTCAATGTTGCAACTTGCTGAAAACTGTCCACAGTGTTCCTAACTTCCTGACTAAACAGTACTGAAAAAAAATTTACTTCCAGAGTGCATCAAACATGATTTAGAGCTTGTTTATGGAAAAGTGTCAATTTCTGTATTTCAACATGATTTGGAGCTTGTTTTTGGAAAAGTGTTCATTTCTGTATTTCAACATGATTTAGAGCTTGTTCTTGGAAAAGTGTTTATTTCTGTATTTCAATGTTGCAACTTGCTGAAAACTGTCCACAGTGTTCCTAACATCCTGATTAAACAGTACTGAAAAAAAATTAACTTCCAGAGTGCATCAAACATGATTTAGAGCTTGTTTATGGAAAAGTGTTTATTTCTGTATTTCAACATGATTTGGAGCTTGTTTTTGGAAAAGTGTTTATTTCTGTATTTCAATGTTGCAACTTGCTGAAAACTGTCCACAGTGTTCCTAACATCCTGATTAAACAGTACTGAAAAAAAATTTACTTCCAGAGTGCATCAAACATGATTTAGAGCTTGTTTATGGAAAAGTGTCAATTTCTGTATTTCAACATGATTTGAAGCTTGTTTTTGGAAAAGTGTTTATTTCTGTATTTCAATGTTGCAACTTGCTGAAAACTGTCCACAGTGTTCCTAACATCCTGATTAAACAGTACTGAAAAAAAATTAACTTCCAGAGTGCATCAAACATGATTTAGAGCTTGTTTATGGAAAAGTGTTTATTTCTGTATTTCAACATGATTTGGAGCTTGTTTTTGGAAAAGTGTCAATTTCTGTATTTCAACATGATTTGAAGCTTGTTTTTGGAAAAGTGTTTATTTCTGTATTTCAATGTTGCAACTTGCTGAAAACTGTCCACAGTGTTCCTAACTTCCTGACTAAACAGTACTGAAAAAAAATTTACTTCCAGAGTGCATCAAACATGATTTAGAGCTTGTTTATGGAAAAGTGTCAATTTCTGTATTTCAACATGATTTGGAGCTTGTTTTTGGAAAAGTGTTCATTTCTGTATTTCAACATGATTTAGAGCTTGTTTTTGGAAAAGTGTTTTCTTCTGTATTTCAACATGATTTAGAGCTTGTTTTTGGAAAAGTGTTTATTTCTGTATTTCAATGTTGCAACTTGCTGAAAACTGTCCACAGTGTTCCTAACATCCTGATTAAACAGTACTGAAAAAAAATTAACTTCCAGAGTGCATCAAACATGATTTAGAGCTTGTTTATGGAAAAGTGTTTATTTCTGTATTTCAACATGATTTGGAGCTTGTTTTTGGAAAAGTGTTTATTTCTGTATTTCAATGTTGCAACTTGCTGAAAACTGTCCACAGTGTTCCTAACATCCTGATTAAACAGTACTGAAAAAAAATTAACTTCCAGAGTGCATCAAACATGATTTAGAGCTTGTTTATGGAAAAGTGTTTATTTCTGTATTTCAACATGATTTGGAGCTTGTTTTTGGAAAAGTGTCTGAATTTCTAGTATTTCAACATGATTTAGAGCTTGTTTTTGGAAAAGTGTCAATTTCTGTATTTCAACATGATTTGAAGCTTGTTTTTGGAAAAGTGTTTATTTCTGTATTTCAATGTTGCAACTTGCTGAAAACTGTCCACAGTGTTCCTAACATCCTGATTAAACAGTACTGAAAAAAAATTAACTTCCAGAGTGCATCAAACATGATTTAGAGCTTGTTTATGGAAAAGTGTTTATTTCTGTATTTCAACATGATTTGGAGCTTGTTTTTGGAAAAGTGTCAATTTCTGTATTTCAACATGATTTGAAGCTTGTTTTTGGAAAAGTGTTTATTTCTGTATTTCAATGTTGCAACTTGCTGAAAACTGTCCACAGTGTTCCTAACATCCTGATTAAACAGTACTGAAAAAAAATTAACTTCCAGAGTGCATCAAACATGATTTAGAGCTTGTTTATGGAAAAGTGTCAATTTCTGTATTTCAACATGATTTGGAGCTTGTTTTTGGAAAAGTGTTCATTTCTGTATTTCAACATGATTTGAGAGCTTGTTTTTGGAAAAGTGTTTATCTTCTGTATTTCAACATGATTTAGAGCTTGTTTTTGGAAAAGTGTTTATTTCTGTATTTCAATGTTGCAACTTGCTGAAAACTGTCCACAGTGTTCCTAACATCCTGATTAAACAGTACTGAAAAAAAATTAACTTCCAGAGTGCATCAAACATGATTTAGAGCTTGTTTATGGAAAAGTGTTTATTTCTGTATTTCAACATGATTTGGAGCTTGTTTTTGGAAAAGTGTCAATTTCTGTATTTCAACATGATTTGAAGCTTGTTTTTGGAAAAGTGTTTATTTCTGTATTTCAATGTTGCAACTTGCTGAAAACTGTCCACAGTGTTCCTAACATCCTGATTAAACAGTACTGAAAAAAAATTAACTTCCAGAGTGCATCAAACATGATTTAGAGCTTGTTTATGGAAAAGTGTCAATTTCTGTATTTCAACATGATTTGGAGCTTGTTTTTGGAAAAGTGTTCAATTTCTGTATTTCAACATGATTTAGAGCTTGTTTTTGGAAAAGTGTTTTCTTCTGTATTTCAACATGATTTAGAGCTTGTTTTTGGAAAAGTGTTTATTTCTGTATTTCAATGTTGCAACTTGCTGAAAACTGTCCACAGTGTTCCTAACATCCTGATTAAACAGTACTGAAAAAAAATTAACTTCCAGAGTGCATCAAACATGATTTAGAGCTTGTTTATGGAAAAGTTTTTATTTCTGTATTTCAACATGATTTGGAGCTTGTTTTTGGAAAAGTGTCGATTTCTGTATTTCAACATGATTTGAAGCTTGTTTTTGGAAAAGTGTTTATTTCTGTATTTCAATGTTGCAACTTGCTGAAAACTGTCCACAGTGTTCCTAACATCCTGATTAAACAGTACTGAAAAAAAATTAACTTCCAGAGTGCATCAAACATGATTTAGAGCTTGTTTATGGAAAAGTGTCAATTTCTGTATTTCAACATGATTTGGAGCTTGTTTTTGAAAAGTGCTTATTTCTGTTTTTCAACACGATTTAGAGCTTGTTTTTGGAAAAGTGTTTATTTCTGTATTTCAATGTTGCAACTTGCTGAAAACTGTCCACAGTGTTCCTAACATCCTGATTAAACAGTACTGAAAAAAAATTAACTTCCAGAGTGCATCAAACATGATTTAGAGCTTGTTTATGGAAAAGTGTTTATTTCTGTATTTCAACATGATTTGGAGCTTGTTTTTGGAAAAGTGTCGATTTCTGTATTTCAACATGATTTGAAGCTTGTTTTTGGAAAAGTGTTTATTTCTGTATTTCAATGTTGCAACTTGCTAAAAACTGTCCACAGTGTTCCTAACATCCTGATTAAACAGTACTGAAAAAAAAATAACTTCCAGAGTGCATCAAACATGATTTAGAGCTTGTTTATGGAAAAGTGTCAATTTCTGTATTTCAACATGATTTGGAGCTTGTTTTTGGAAAAGTGTTCATTTCTGTATTTCAACATGATTTAGAGCTTGTTTTTGGAAAAGTGATTTCTTCTGTATTTCAACATGATTTAGAGCTTGTTTTTGGAAAAGTGTTTATTTCTGTATTTCAATGTTGCAACTTGCTGAAAACTGTCCACAGTGTTCCTAACATCCTGATTAAACAGTACTGAAAAAAAATTAACTTCCAGAGTGCATCAAACATGATTTAGAGCTTGTTTATGGAAAAGTTTTTATTTCTGTATTTCAACATGATTTGGAGCTTGTTTTTGGAAAAGTGTCGATTTCTGTATTTCAACATGATTTGAAGCTTGTTTTTGGAAAAGTGTTTATTTCTGTATTTCAATATTGCAACTTGCTGAAAACTGTCCACAGTGTTCCTAACATCCTGATTAAACAGTACTGAAAAAAAATTAACTTCCAGAGTGCATCAAACATGATTTAGAGCTTGTTTATGGAAAAGTGTCAATTTCTGTATTTCAACATGATTTGAAGCTTGTTTTTGAAAAGTGCTTATTTCTGTTTTTCAACACGATTTAGAGCTTGTTTTTGGAAAAGTGTTTATTTCTGTATTTCAATGTTGCAACTTGCTGAAAACTGTCCACAGTGTTCCTAACATCCTGATTAAACAGTACTGAAAAAAAATTAACTTCCAGAGTGCATCAAACATGATTTAGAGCTTGTTTATGGAAAAGTTTTTATTTCTGTATTTCAACATGATTTGGAGCTTGTTTTTGGAAAAGTATCAATTTCTGTATTTCAACATGATTTGAAGCTTGTTTTTAAAAAGTGCTTATTTCTGTTTTTCAACATGATTTAGAGCATGTTTTTGGAAAAGTGTTTATTTCTGTATTTCAATGTTGCAACTTGCTGAAAACTGTCCACAGTGTTCCTAACTTCCTGACTAAACAGTACTGAAAAAAAATTTACTTCCAGAGTGCATCAAACATGATTTAGAGCTTGTTTATGGAAAAGTGTCAATTTCTGTATTTCAACATGATTTGGAGCTTGTTTTTGGAAAAGTGTTCATTTCTGTATTTCAACATGATTTAGAGCTTGTTCTTGGAAAAGTGTTTATTTCTGTATTTCAATGTTGCAACTTGCTGAAAACTGTCCACAGTGTTCCTAACATCCTGATTAAACAGTACTGAAAAAAAATTAACTTCCAGAGTGCATCAAACATGATTTAGAGCTTGTTTATGGAAAAGTTTTTATTTCTGTATTTCAACATGATTTGGAGCTTGTTTTTGGAAAAGTGTTTATTTCTGTATTTCAATGTTGCAACTTGCTGAAAACTGTCCACAGTGTTCCTAACATCCTGATTAAACAGTACTGAAAAAAAATTTACTTCCAGAGTGCATCAAACATGATTTAGAGCTTGTTTATGGAAAAGTGTCAATTTCTGTATTTCAACATGATTTGAAGCTTGTTTTTGGAAAAGTGTTTATTTCTGTATTTCAATGTTGCAACTTGCTGAAAACTGTCCACAGTGTTCCTAACATCCTGATTAAACAGTACTGAAAAAAAATTAACTTCCAGAGTGCATCAAACATGATTTAGAGCTTGTTTATGGAAAAGTGTTTATTTCTGTATTTCAACATGATTTGGAGCTTGTTTTTGGAAAAGTGTCAATTTCTGTATTTCAACATGATTTGAAGCTTGTTTTTGGAAAAGTGTTTATTTCTGTATTTCAATGTTGCAACTTGCTGAAAACTGTCCACAGTGTTCCTAACTTCCTGACTAAACAGTACTGAAAAAAAATTTACTTCCAGAGTGCATCAAACATGATTTAGAGCTTGTTTATGGAAAAGTGTCAATTTCTGTATTTCAACATGATTTGGAGCTTGTTTTTGGAAAAGTGTTCATTTCTGTATTTCAACATGATTTGAAGCTTGTTTTTGAAAAGTGCTTTTTCTGTTTTTCAACATGATTTAGAGCTTGTTTTTGGAAAAGTGTTTATTTCTGTATTTCAATGTTGCAACTTGCTGAAAACTGTCCACAGTGTTCCTAACATCCTGATTAAACAGTACTGAAAAAAAATTAACTTCCAGAGTGCATCAAACATGATTTAGAGCTTGTTTATGGAAAAGTGTCAATTTCTGTATTTCAACATGATTTGAAGCTTGTTTTTGGAAAAGTGTTTATTTCTGTATTTCAATGTTGCAACTTGCTGAAAACTGTCCACAGTGTTCCTAACATCCTGATTAAACAGTACTGAAAAAAAATTAACTTCCAGAGTGCATCAAACATGATTTAGAGCTTGTTTATGGAAAAGTGTTTATTTCTGTATTTCAATGTTGCAACTTGCTGAAAACTGTCCACAGTGTTCCTAACATCCTGATTAAACAGTACTGAAAAAAAATTTACTTCCAGAGTGCATCAAACATGATTTAGAGCTTGTTTATGGAAAAGTGTCAATTTCTGTATTTCAACATGATTTGAAGCTTGTTTTTGGAAAAGTGTTTATTTCTGTATTTCAATGTTGCAACTTGCTGAAAACTGTCCACAGTGTTCCTAACATCCTGATTAAACAGTACTGAAAAAAAATTAACTTCCAGAGTGCATCAAACATGATTTAGAGCTTGTTTATGGAAAAGTGTTTATTTCTGTATTTCAACATGATTTGGAGCTTGTTTTTGGAAAAGTGTCAATTTCTGTATTTCAACATGATTTGAAGCTTGTTTTTGGAAAAGTGTTTATTTCTGTATTTCAATGTTGCAACTTGCTGAAAACTGTCCACAGTGTTCCTAACTTCCTGACTAAACAGTACTGAAAAAAAATTTACTTCCAGAGTGCATCAAACATGATTTAGAGCTTGTTTATGGAAAAGTGTCAATTTCTGTATTTCAACATGATTTGGAGCTTGTTTTTGGAAAAGTGTTCATTTCTGTATTTCAACATGATTTAGAGCTTGTTTTTGGAAAAGTGTTTTCTTCTGTATTTCAACATGATTTAGAGCTTGTTTTTGGAAAAGTGTTTATTTCTGTATTTCAATGTTGCAACTTGCTGAAAACTGTCCACAGTGTTCCTAACATCCTGATTAAACAGTACTGAAAAAAAATTAACTTCCAGAGTGCATCAAACATGATTTAGAGCTTGTTTATGGAAAAAGATTTATTTCTGTATTTCAACATGATTTGGAGCTTGTTTTTGGAAAAGTGTTTATTTCTGTATTTCAATGTTGCAACTTGCTGAAAACTGTCCACAGTGTTCCTAACATCCTGATTAAACAGTACTGAAAAAAAATTAACTTCCAGAGTGCATCAAACATGATTTAGAGCTTGTTTATGGAAAAGTGTTTATTTCTGTATTTCAACATGATTTGGAGCTTGTTTTTGGAAAAGTGTCAATTTCTGTATTTCAACATGATTTGAAGCTTGTTTTTGGAAAAGTGTTTATTTCTGTATTTCAATGTTGCAACTTGCTGAAAACTGTCCACAGTGTTCCTAACATCCTGATTAAACAGTACTGAAAAAAAATTACTTCCAGAGTGCATCAAACATGATTTAGAGCTTGTTTATGGAAAAGTGTTTATTTCTGTATTTCAACATGATTTGGAGCTTGTTTTTGGAAAAGTGTCAATTTCTGTATTTCAACATGATTTGAAGCTTGTTTTTGGAAAAGTGTTTATTTCTGTATTTCAATGTTGCAACTTGCTAAAAACTGTCCACAGTGTTCCTAACATCCTGATTAAACAGTACTGAAAAAAAATAACTTCCAGAGTGCATCAAACATGATTTAGAGCTTGTTTATGGAAAAGTGTCAATTTCTGTATTTCAACATGATTTGGAGCTTGTTTTTGGAAAAGTGTTCATTTCTGTATTTCAACATGATTTAGAGCTTGTTTTTGGAAAAGTGTTTTCTTCTGTATTTCAACATGATTTAGAGCTTGTTTTTGGAAAAGTGTTTATTTCTGTATTTCAATGTTGCAACTTGCTGAAAACTGTCCACAGTGTTCCTAACATCCTGATTAAACAGTACTGAAAAAAAATTAACTTCCAGAGTGCATCAAACATGATTTAGAGCTTGTTTATGGAAAAGTGTCAATTTCTGTATTTCAACATGATTTGGAGCTTGTTTT
The DNA here is from genome assembly GCF_029448725.1 of Salvelinus fontinalis. NCBI lineage: Eukaryota > Metazoa > Chordata > Actinopteri > Salmoniformes > Salmonidae > Salvelinus > Salvelinus fontinalis. The sequence goes on along the minus strand of NW_026600709.1, from coordinate 129,817 downwards.
TGGAAAAGTGTCAATTTCTGTATTTCAACATGATTTGAGCTTGTTTTTGAAAAGTGCTTTTTCTGTTTTTCAACATGATAGAGCTTGTTTTTGGAAAAGTGTTTATTTCTGTATTTCAATGTTGCAACTTGCTGAAAACTGTCCACAGTGTTCCTAACATCCTGATTAAACAGTACTGAAAAAAAATTAACTTCCAGAGTGCATCAAACATGATTTAGAGCTTGTTTATGGAAAAGTGTCAATTTCTGTATTTCAACATGATTTGAAGCTTGTTTTTGGAAAAGTGTTTATTTCTGTATTTCAATGTTGCAACTTGCTGAAAACTGTCCACAGTGTTCCTAACATCCTGATTAAACAGTACTGAAAAAAAATTAACTTCCAGAGTGCATCAAACATGATTTAGAGCTTGTTTATGGAAAAGTGTTTATTTCTGTATTTCAACATGATTTGGAGCTTGTTTTTGGAAAAGTGTCAATTTCTGTATTTCAACATGATTTGAAGCTTGTTTTTGGAAAAGTGTTTATTTCTGTATTTCAATGTTGCAACTTGCTGAAAACTGTCCACAGTGTTCCTAACATCCTGATTAAACAGTACTGAAAAAAAATTAACTTCCAGAGTGCATCAAACATGATTTAGAGCTTGTTTATGGAAAAGTGTCAATTTCTGTATTTCAACATGATTTGGAGCTTGTTTTTGGAAAAGTGTTCATTTCTGTATTTCAACATGATTTGAAGCTTGTTTTTGAAAAGTGCTTATTTCTGTTTTTCAACATGATTTAGAGCTTGTTTTTGGAAAAGTGTTTATTTCTGTATTTCAATGTTGCAACTTGCTGAAAACTGTCCACAGTGTTCCTAACATCCTGATTAAACAGTACTGAAAAAAAATTAACTTCCAGAGTGCATCAAACATGATTTAGAGCTTGTTTATGGAAAAGTGTCAATTTCTGTATTTCAACATGATTTGAAGCTTGTTTTTGGAAAAGTGTTTATTTCTGTATTTCAATGTTGCAACTTGCTGAAAACTGTCCACAGTGTTCCTAACATCCTGATTAAACAGTACTGAAAAAAAATTAACTTCCAGAGTGCATCAAACATGATTTAGAGCTTGTTTATGGAAAAGTGTTTATTTCTGTATTTCAATGTTGCAACTTGCTGAAAACTGTCCACAGTGTTCCTAACATCCTGATTAAACAGTACTGAAAAAAAATTTACTTCCAGAGTGCATCAAACATGATTTAGAGCTTGTTTATGGAAAAGTGTCAATTTCTGTATTTCAACATGATTTGAAGCTTGTTTTTGGAAAAGTTTTTATTTCTGTATTTCAATGTTGCAACTTGCTGAAAACTGTCCACAGTGTTCCTAACATCCTGATTAAACAGTACTGAAAAAAAATTAACTTCCAGAGTGCATCAAACATGATTTAGAGCTTGTTTATGGAAAAGTGTTTATTTCTGTATTTCAACATGATTTGGAGCTTGTTTTTGGAAAAGTGTTCATTTCTGTATTTCAACATGATTTAGAGCTTGTTTTTGGAAAAGTGTTTTCTTCTGTATTTCAACATGATTTAGAGCTTGTTTTTGGAAAAGTGTTTATTTCTGTATTTCAATGTTGCAACTTGCTGAAAACTGTCCACAGTGTTCCTAACATCCTGATTAAACAGTACTGAAAAAAAATTAACTTCCAGAGTGCATCAAACATGATTTAGAGCTTGTTTATGGAAAAGTGTTTATTTCTGTATTTCAACATGATTTGGAGCTTGTTTTTGGAAAAGTGTTTATTTCTGTATTTCAATGTTGCAACTTGCTGAAAACTGTCCACAGTGTTCCTAACATCCTGATTAAACAGTACTGAAAAAAAATTAACTTCCAGAGTGCATCAAACATGATTTAGAGCTTGTTTATGGAAAAGTGTCTATTTCTGTATTTCAACATGATTTGGAGCTTGTTTTTGGAAAAGTGTCAATTTCTGTATTTCAACATGATTTGAAGCTTGTTTTTGGAAAAGTGTTTATTTCTGTATTTCAATGTTGCAACTTGCTGAAAACTGTCCACAGTGTTCCTAACATCCTGATTAAACAGTACTGAAAAAAAATTAACTTCCAGAGTGCATCAAACATGATTTAGAGCTTGTTTATGGAAAAGTGTTTATTTCTGTATTTCAACATGATTTGGAGCTTGTTTTTGGAAAAGTGTCAATTTCTGTATTTCAACATGATTTGAAGCTTGTTTTTGGAAAAGTGTTTATTTCTGTATTTCAATGTTGCAACTTGCTGAAAACTGTCCACAGTGTTCCTAACATCCTGATTAAACAGTACTGAAAAAAAAATAACTTCCAGAGTGCATCAAACATGATTTAGAGCTTGTTTATGGAAAAGTGTCAATTTCTGTATTTCAACATGATTTGGAGCTTGTTTTTGGAAAAGTGTTCATTTCTGTATTTCAACATGATTTAGAGCTTGTTTTTGGAAAAGTGTTTTCTTCTGTATTTCAACATGATTTAGAGCTTGTTTTTGGAAAAGTGTTTATTTCTGTATTTCAATGTTGCAACTTGCTGAAAACTGTCCACAGTGTTCCTAACATCCTGATTAAACAGTACTGAAAAAAAATTAACTTCCAGAGTGCATCAAACATGATTTAGAGCTTGTTTATGGAAAAGTGTTTATTTCTGTATTTCAACATGATTTGGAGCTTGTTTTTGGAAAAGTGTCAATTTCTGTATTTCAACATGATTTGAAGCTTGTTTTTGGAAAAGTGTTTATTTCTGTATTTCAATGTTGCAACTTGCTGAAAACTGTCCACAGTGTTCCTAACATCCTGATTAAACAGTACTGAAAAAAAATTAACTTCCAGAGTGCATCAAACATGATTTAGAGCTTGTTTATGGAAAAGTGTCAATTTCTGTATTTCAACATGATTTGGAGCTTGTTTTTGGAAAAGTGTTCATTTCTGTATTTCAACATGATTTAGAGCTTGTTTTTGGAAAAGTGTTTTCTTCTGTATTTCAACATGATTTAGAGCTTGTTTTTGGAAAAGTGTTTATTTCTGTATTTCAATGTTGCAACTTGCTGAAAACTGTCCACAGTGTTCCTAACATCCTGATTAAACAGTACTGAAAAAAAATTAACTTCCAGAGTGCATCAAACATGATTTAGAGCTTGTTTATGGAAAAAAATTTATTTCTGTATTTCAACATGATTTGGAGCTTGTTTTTGGAAAAGTGTTTATTTCTGTATTTCAATGTTGCAACTTGCTGAAAACTGTCCACAGTGTTCCTAACATCCTGATTAAACAGTACTGAAAAAAAATTAACTTCCAGAGTGCATCAAACATGATTTAGAGCTTGTTTATGGAAAAGTGTTTATTTCTGTATTTCAACATGATTTGGAGCTTGTTTTTGGAAAAGTGTCAATTTCTGCATTTCAACATGATTTGAAGCTTGTTTTTGGAAAAGTGTTTATTTCTGTATTTCAATGTTGCAACTTGCTGAAAACTGTCCACAGTGTTCCTAACATCCTGATTAAACAGTACTGAAAAAAAATTTACTTCCAGAGTGCATCAAACATGATTTAGAGCTTGTTTATGGAAAAGTGTTTATTTCTGTATTTCAACATGATTTGGAGCTTGTTTTTGGAAAAGTGTCAATTTCTGTATTTCAACATGATTTGAAGCTTGTTTTTGGAAAAGTGTTTATTTCTGTATTTCAATGTTGCAACTTGCTAAAAACTGTCCACAGTGTTCCTAACATCCTGATTAAACAGTACTGAAAAAAAAATAACTTCCAGAGTGCATCAAACATGATTTAGAGCTTGTTTATGGAAAAGTGTATATTTCTGTATTTCAATGTTGCAACTTGCTGAAAACTGTCCACAGTGTTCCTAACATCCTGATTAAACAGTACTGAAAAAAAATTTACTTCCAGAGTGCATCAAACATGATTTAGAGCTTGTTTTTGGAAAAGTGTCAATTTCTGTATTTCAACATGATTTGAAGCTTGTTTTTGGAAAAGTGTTTATTTCTGTATTTCAATGTTGCAACTTGCTGAAAACTGTCCACAGTGTTCCTAACATCCTGATTAAACAGTACTGAAAAAAAATTAACTTCCAGAGTGCATCAAACATGATTTAGAGCTTGTTTATGGAAAAGTGTTTATTTCTGTATTTCAACATGATTTGGAGCTTGTTTTTGGAAAAGTGTCAATTTCTGTATTTCAACATGATTTGAAGCTTGTTTTTGGAAAAGTGTTTATTTCTGTATTTCAATGTTGCAACTTGCTGAAAACTGTCCACAGTGTTCCTAACATCCTGATTAAACAGTACTGAAAAAAAATTAACTTCCAGAGTGCATCAAACATGATTTAGAGCTTGTTTATGGAAAAGTGTCAATTTCTGTATTTCAACATGATTTGGAGCTTGTTTTTGGAAAAGTGTTCATTTCTGTATTTCAACATGATTTAGAGCTTGTTTTTGGAAAAGTGTTTTCTTCTGTATTTCAACATGATTTAGAGCTTGTTTTTGGAAAAGTGTTTATTTCTGTATTTCAATGTTGCAACTTGCTGAAAACTGTCCACAGTGTTCCTAACATCCTGATTAAACAGTACTGAAAAAAAATTAACTTCCAGAGTGCATCAAACATGATTTAGAGCTTGTTTATGGAAAAGTGTTTATTTCTGTATTTCAACATGATTTGGAGCTTGTTTTTGGAAAAGTGTCAATTTCTGCATTTCAACATGATTTGAAGCTTGTTTTTGGAAAAGTGTTTATTTCTGTATTTCAATGTTGCAACTTGCTGAAAACTGTCCACAGTGTTCCTAACATCCTGATTAAACAGTACTGAAAAAAAATTAACTTCCAGAGTGCATCAAACATGATTTAGAGCTTGTTTATGGAAAAGTGTTTATTTCTGTATTTCAACATGATTTGGAGCTTGTTTTTGGAAAAGTGTCAATTTCTGTATTTCAACATGATTTGAAGCTTGTTTTTGGAAAAGTGTTTATTTCTGTATTTCAATGTTGCAACTTGCTAAAAACTGTCCACAGTGTTCCTAACATCCTGATTAAACAGTACTGAAAAAAAAATAACTTCCAGAGTGCATCAAACATGATTTAGAGCTTGTTTATGGAAAAGTGTTTATTTCTGTATTTCAATGTTGCAACTTGCTGAAAACTGTCCACAGTGTTCCTAACATCCTGATTAAACAGTACTGAAAAAAAATTAACTTCCAGAGTGCATCAAACATGATTTAGAGCTTGTTTATGGAAAAGTGTCATTTCTGTATTTCAACATGATTATGAGCTTGTTTTTGGAAAAGTGTTTATTTCTGTATTTCAATGTTGCAACTTGCTGAAAACTGTCCACAGTGTTCCTAACATCCTGATTAAACAGTACTGAAAAAAAATTAACTTCCAGAGTGCATCAAACATGATTTAGAGCTTGTTTATGGAAAAGTGTTTATTTCTGTATTTCAACATGATTTGGAGCTTGTTTTTGGAAAAGTGTCAATTTCTGTATTTCAACATGATTTGAAGCTTGTTTTTGGAAAAGTGTTTATTTCTGTATTTCAATGTTGCAACTTGCTGAAAACTGTCCACAGTGTTCCTAACATCCTGATTAAACAGTACTGAAAAAAAATTAACTTCCAGAGTGCATCAAACATGATTTAGAGCTTGTTTATGGAAAAGTGTCAATTTCTGTATTTCAACATGATTTGGAGCTTGTTTTTGGAAAAGTGTTCATTTCTGTATTTCAACATGATTTAGAGCTTGTTTTTGGAAAAGTGTTTATTTCTGTATTTCAATGTTGCAACTTGCTGAAAACTGTCCACAGTGTTCCTAACATCCTGATTAAACAGTACTGAAAAAAAAATAACTTCCAGAGTGCATCAAACATGATTTAGAGCTTGTTTATGGAAAAGTGTTTATTTCTGTATTTCAATGTTGCAACTTGCTGAAAACTGTCCACAGTGTTCCTAACATCCTGATTAAACAGTACTGAAAAAAAATTTACTTCCAGAGTGCATCAAACATGATTTAGAGCTTGTTTATGGAAAAGTGTCATTTCTGTATTTCAACATGATTTGAAGCTTGTTTTTGGAAAAGTGTTTATTTCTGTATTTCAATGTTGCAACTTGCTGAAAACTGTCCACAGTGTTCCTAACATCCTGATTAAACAGTACTGAAAAAAAATTAACTTCCAGAGTGCATCAAACATGATTTAGAGCTTGTTTATGGAAAAGTGTTTATTTCTGTATTTCAACATGATTTGGAGCTTGTTTTTGGAAAAGTGTCAATTTCTGTATTTCAACATGATTTGAAGCTTGTTTTTGGAAAAGTGTTTATTTCTGTATTTCAATGTTGCAACTTGCTGAAAACTGTCCACAGTGTTCCTAACATCCTGATTAAACAGTACTGAAAAAAAATTTACTTCCAGAGTGCATCAAACATGATTTAGAGCTTGTTTATGGAAAAGTGTCAATTTCTGTATTTCAACATGATTTGGAGCTTGTTTTTGGAAAAGTGTTCATTTCTGTATTTCAACATGATTTAGAGCTTGTTTTTGGAAAAGTGTTTTCTTCTGTATTTCAACATGATTTAGAGCTTGTTTTTGGAAAAGTGTTTATTTCTGTATTTCAATGTTGCAACTTGCTGAAAACTGTCCACAGTGTTCCTAACATCCTGATTAAACAGTACTGAAAAAAAATTAACTTCCAGAGTGCATCAAACATGATTTAGAGCTTGTTTATGGAAAAGTGTTTATTTCTGTATTTCAACATGATTTGGAGCTTGTTTTTGGAAAAGTGTCAATTTCTGTATTTCAACATGATTTGAAGCTTGTTTTTGAAAAGTGCTTATTTCTGTTTTTCAACATGAAATAGAGCTTGTTTTTGGAAAAGTGTTTATTTCTGTATTTCAATGTTGCAACTTGCTGAAAACTGTCCACAGTGTTCCTAACATCCTGATTAAACAGTACTGAAAAAAAATTAACTTCCAGAGTGCATCAAACATGATTTAGAGCTTGTTTATGGAAAAGTGTCAATTTCTGTATTTCAACATGATTTGGAGCTTGTTTTTGGAAAAGTGTTTATTTCTGTATTTCAACATGATTTAGAGCTTGTTTTTGGAAAAGTGTTTTCTTCTGTATTTCAACATGATTTAGAGCTTGTTTTTGGAAAAGTGTTTATTTCTGTATTTCAATGTTGCAACTTGCTGAAAACTGTCCACAGTGTTCCTAACATCCTGATTAAACAGTACTGAAAAAAAATTAACTTCCAGAGTGCATCAAACATGATTTAGAGCTTGTTTATGGAAAAGTGTCAATTTCTGTATTTCAACATGATTTGGAGCTTGTTTTTGGAAAAGTGTTTATTTCTGTATTTCAATGTTGCAACTTGCTGAAAACTGTCCACAGTGTTCCTAACATCCTGATTAAACAGTACTGAAAAAAAATTAACTTCCAGAGTGCATCAAACATGATTTAGAGCTTGTTTATGGAAAAGTGTTTATTTCTGTATTTCAACATGATTTGGAGCTTGTTTTTGGAAAAGTGTCAATTTCTGTATTTCAACATGATTTGAAGCTTGTTTTTGGAAAAGTGTTTATTTCTGTATTTCAATGTTGCAACTTGCTGAAAACTGTCCACAGTGTTCCTAACTTCCTGACTAAACAGTACTGAAAAAAAATTTACTTCCAGAGTGCATCAAACATGATTTAGAGCTTGTTTATGGAAAAGTGTCAATTTCTGTATTTCAACATGATTTGGAGCTTGTTTTTGGAAAAGTGTTCATTTCTGTATTTCAACATGATTTAGAGCTTGTTTTTGGAAAAGTGTTTTCTTCTGTATTTCAACATGATTTAGAGCTTGTTTTTGGAAAAGTGTTTATTTCTGTATTTCAATGTTGCAACTTGCTGAAAACTGTCCACAGTGTTCCTAACATCCTGATTAAACAGTACTGAAAAAAAATTAACTTCCAGAGTGCATCAAACATGATTTAGAGCTTGTTTATGGAAAAGTGTTTATTTCTGTATTTCAACATGATTTGGAGCTTGTTTTTGGAAAAGTGTCAATTTCTGTATTTCAACATGATTTGAAGCTTGTTTTTGGAAAAGTGTTTATTTCTGTATTTCAATGTTGCAACTTGCTGAAAACTGTCCACAGTGTTCCTAACATCCTGATTAAACAGTACTGAAAAAAAATTAACTTCCAGAGTGCATCAAACATGATTTAGAGCTTGTTTATGGAAAAGTGTTTATTTCTGTATTTCAACATGATTTGGAGCTTGTTTTTGGAAAAGTGTCAATTTCTGTATTTCAACATGATTTGAAGCTTGTTTTTGGAAAAGTGTTTATTTCTGTATTTCAATGTTGCAACTTGCTGAAAACTGTCCACAGTGTTCCTAACATCCTGATTAAACAGTACTGAAAAAAAAATAACTTCCAGAGTGCATCAAACATGATTTAGAGCTTGTTTATGGAAAAGTGTTTATTTCTGTATTTCAATGTTGCAACTTGCTGAAAACTGTCCACAGTGTTCCTAACATCCTGATTAAACAGTACTGAAAAAAAATTAACTTCCAGAGTGCATCAAACATGATTTAGAGCTTGTTTATGGAAAAGTGTCTATTTCTGTATTTCAACATGATTTGAAGCTTGTTTTTGGAAAAGTGTTTATTTCTGTATTTCAATGTTGCAACTTGCTGAAAACTGTCCACAGTGTTCCTAACATCCTGATTAAACAGTACTGAAAAAAAATTAACTTCCAGAGTGCATCAAACATGATTTAGAGCTTGTTTATGGAAAAGTGTTTATTTCTGTATTTCAACATGATTTGGAGCTTGTTTTTGGAAAAGTGTCAATTTCTGTATTTCAACATGATTTGAAGCTTGTTTTTGGAAAAGTGTTTATTTCTGTATTTCAATGTTGCAACTTGCTGAAAACTGTCCACAGTGTTCCTAACATCCTGATTAAACAGTACTGAAAAAAAATTAACTTCCAGAGTGCATCAAACATGATTTAGAGCTTGTTTATGGAAAAGTGTCAATTTCTGTATTTCAACATGATTTGGAGCTTGTTTTTGGAAAAGTGTTCATTTCTGTATTTCAACATGATTTAGAGCTTGTTTTTGGAAAAGTGTTTTCTTCTGTATTTCAACATGATTTAGAGCTTGTTTTTGGAAAAGTGTTTATTTCTGTATTTCAATGTTGCAACTTGCTGAAAACTGTCCACAGTGTTCCTAACATCCTGATTAAACAGTACTGAAAAAAAATTAACTTCCAGAGTGCATCAAACATGATTTAGAGCTTGTTTATGGAAAAGTGTCAATTTCTGTATTTCAACATGATTTGGAGCTTGTTTTTGGAAAAGTGTCAATTTCTGTATTTCAACATGATTTGAAGCTTGTTTTTGAAAAGTGCTTATTTCTGTTTTTCAACATGAAATAGAGCTTGTTTTTGGAAAAGTGTTTATTTCTGTATTTCAATGTTGCAACTTGCTGAAAACTGTCCACAGTGTTCCTAACATCCTGATTAAACAGTACTGAAAAAAAATTAACTTCCAGAGTGCATCAAACATGATTTAGAGCTTGTTTATGGAAAAGTGTTAATTTCTGTATTTCAACATGATTTGGAGCTTGTTTTTGGAAAAGTGTTTATTTCTGTATTTCAACATGATTTAGAGCTTGTTTTTGGAAAAGTGTTTTCTTCTGTATTTCAACATGATTTAGAGCTTGTTTTTGGAAAAGTGTTTATTTCTGTATTTCAATGTTGCAACTTGCTGAAAACTGTCCACAGTGTTCCTAACATCCTGATTAAACAGTACTGAAAAAAAATTAACTTCCAGAGTGCATCAAACATGATTTAGAGCTTGTTTATGGAAAAAAATTTATTTCTGTATTTCAACATGATTTGGAGCTTGTTTTTGGAAAAGTGTTTATTTCTGTATTTCAATGTTGCAACTTGCTGAAAACTGTCCACAGTGTTCCTAACATCCTGATTAAACAGTACTGAAAAAAAATTAACTTCCAGAGTGCATCAAACATGATTTAGAGCTTGTTTATGGAAAAGTGTTTATTTCTGTATTTCAACATGATTTGGAGCTTGTTTTTGGAAAAGTGTCAATTTCTGTATTTCAACATGATTTGAAGCTTGTTTTTGGAAAAGTGTTTATTTCTGTATTTCAATGTTGCAACTTGCTGAAAACTGTCCACAGTGTTCCTAACATCCTGATTAAACAGTACTGAAAAAAAATTTACTTCCAGAGTGCATCAAACATGATTTAGAGCTTGTTTATGGAAAAGTGTTTATTTCTGTATTTCAACATGATTTGGAGCTTGTTTTTGGAAAAGTGTCAATTTCTGTATTTCAACATGATTTGAAGCTTGTTTTTGGAAAAGTGTTTATTTCTGTATTTCAATGTTGCAACTTGCTAAAAACTGTCCACAGTGTTCCTAACATCCTGATTAAACAGTACTGAAAAAAAAATAACTTCCAGAGTGCATCAAACATGATTTAGAGCTTGTTTATGGAAAAGTGTTTATTTCTGTATTTCAATGTTGCAACTTGCTGAAAACTGTCCACAGTGTTCCTAACATCCTGATTAAACAGTACTGAAAAAAAATTCACTTCCAGAGTGCATCAAACATGATTTGGAGCTTGTTTTTGGAAAAGTGTCAATTTCTGTATTTCAACATGATTTGAAGCTTGTTTTTGGAAAAGTGTTTATTTCTGTATTTCAATGTTGCAACTTGCTGAAAACTGTCCACAGTGTTCCTAACATCCTGATTAAACAGTACTGAAAAAAAATTAACTTCCAGAGTGCATCAAACATGATTTAGAGCTTGTTTATGGAAAAGTGTTTATTTCTGTATTTCAACATGATTTGGAGCTTGTTTTTGGAAAAGTGTCAATTTCTGTATTTCAACATGATTTGAAGCTTGTTTTTGGAAAAGTGTTTATTTCTGTATTTCAATGTTGCAACTTGCTGAAAACTGTCCACAGTGTTCCTAACTTCCTGACTAAACAGTACTGAAAAAAAATTTACTTCCAGAGTGCATCAAACATGATTTAGAGCTTGTTTATGGAAAAGTGTCAATTTCTGTATTTCAACATGATTTAGAGCTTGTTTTTGGAAAAGTGTTTTCTTCTGTATTTCAACATGATTTAGAGCTTGTTTTTGGAAAAGTGTTTATTTCTGTATTTCAATGTTGCAACTTGCTGAAAACTGTCCACAGTGTTCCTAACATCCTGATTAAACAGTACTGAAAAAAAATTAACTTCCAGAGTGCATCAAACATGATTTAGAGCTTGTTTATGGAAAAAAATTTATTTCTGTATTTCAACATGATTTGGAGCTTGTTTTTGGAAAAGTGTTTATTTCTGTATTTCAATGTTGCAACTTGCTGAAAACTGTCCACAGTGTTCCTAACATCCTGATTAAACAGTACTGAAAAAAAATTAACTTCCAGAGTGCATCAAACATGATTTAGAGCTTGTTTATGGAAAAGTGTTTATTTCTGTATTTCAACATGATTTGGAGCTTGTTTTTGGAAAAGTGTCAATTTCTGCATTTCAACATGATTTGAAGCTTGTTTTTGGAAAAGTGTTTATTTCTGTATTTCAATGTTGCAACTTGCTGAAAACTGTCCACAGTGTTCCTAACATCCTGATTAAACAGTACTGAAAAAAAAATTACTTCCAGAGTGCATCAAACATGATTTAGAGCTTGTTTATGGAAAAGTGTTTATTTCTGTATTTCAACATGATTTGGAGCTTGTTTTTGGAAAAGTGTCAATTTCTGTATTTCAACATGATTTGAAGCTTGTTTTTGGAAAAGTGTTTATTTCTGTATTTCAATGTTGCAACTTGCTAAAAACTGTCCACAGTGTTCCTAACATCCTGATTAAACAGTACTGAAAAAAAAATAACTTCCAGAGTGCATCAAACATGATTTAGAGCTTGTTTATGGAAAAGTGTCAATTTCTGTATTTCAACATGATTTGGAGCTTGTTTTTGGAAAAGTGTTCATTTCTGTATTTCAACATGATTTAGAGCTTGTTTTTGGAAAAGTGTTTTCTTCTGTATTTCAACATGATTTAGAGCTTGTTTTTGGAAAAGTGTTTATTTCTGTATTTCAATGTTGCAACTTGCTGAAAACTGTCCACAGTGTTCCTAACATCCTGATTAAACAGTACTGAAAAAAAATTAACTTCCAGAGTGCATCAAACATGATTTAGAGCTTGTTTATGGAAAAGTGTCAATTTCTGTATTTCAACATGATTTGGAGCTTGTTTTTGGAAAAGTGTCAATTTCTGTATTTCAACATGATTTGAAGCTTGTTTTTGAAAAGTGCTTATTTCTGTTTTTCAACATGAAATAGAGCTTGTTTTTGGAAAAGTGTTTATTTCTGTATTTCAATGTTGCAACTTGCTGAAAACTGTCCACAGTGTTCCTAACATCCTGATTAAACAGTACTGAAAAAAAATTAACTTCCAGAGTGCATCAAACATGATTTGGAGCTTGTTTTTGGAAAAGTGTTAATTTCTGTATTTCAACATGATTTAGAGCTTGTTTTTGGAAAAGTGTTTATTTCTGTATTTCAACATGATTTAGAGCTTGTTTTTGGAAAAGTGTTTTCTTCTGTATTTCAACATGATTTAGAGCTTGTTTTTGGAAAAGTGTTTATTTCTGTATTTCAATGTTGCAACTTGCTGAAAACTGTCCACAGTGTTCCTAACATCCTGATTAAACAGTACTGAAAAAAAATTAACTTCCAGAGTGCATCAAACATGATTTAGAGCTTGTTTATGGAAAAAAAATTATTTCTGTATTTCAACATGATTTGGAGCTTGTTTTTGGAAAAGTGTTTATTTCTGTATTTCAATGTTGCAACTTGCTGAAAACTGTCCACAGTGTTCCTAACATCCTGATTAAACAGTACTGAAAAAAAATTAACTTCCAGAGTGCATCAAACATGATTTAGAGCTTGTTTATGGAAAAGTGTTTATTTCTGTATTTCAACATGATTTGGAGCTTGTTTTTGGAAAAGTGTCAATTTCTGCATTTCAACATGATTTGAAGCTTGTTTTTGGAAAAGTGTTTATTTCTGTATTTCAATGTTGCAACTTGCTGAAAACTGTCCACAGTGTTCCTAACATCCTGATTAAACAGTACTGAAAAAAAATTTACTTCCAGAGTGCATCAAACATGATTTAGAGCTTGTTTATGGAAAAGTGTTTATTTCTGTATTTCAACATGATTTGGAGCTTGTTTTTGGAAAAGTGTTCATTTCTGTATTTCAACATGATTTAGAGCTTGTTTTTGGAAAAGTGTTTATTTCTGTATTTCAATGTTGCAACTTGCTGAAAACTGTCCACAGTGTTCCTAACATCCTGATTAAACAGTACTGAAAAAAAATTAACTTCCAGAGTGCATCAAACATGATTTAGAGCTTGTTTATGGAAAAGTTTTTATTTCTGTATTTCAACATGATTTGGAGCTTGTTTTTGGAAAAGTGTCAATTTCTGTATTTCAACATGATTTGAAGCTTGTTTTTAAAAAGTGCTTATTTCTGTTTTTCAACATGATTTAGAGCATGTTTTTGGAAAAGTGTTTATTTCTGTATTTCAATGTTGCAACTTGCTGAAAACTGTCCACAGTGTTCCTAACTTCCTGACTAAACAGTACTGAAAAAAAATTTACTTCCAGAGTGCATCAAACATGATTTAGAGCTTGTTTATGGAAAAGTGTCAATTTCTGTATTTCAACATGATTTGGAGCTTGTTTTTGGAAAAGTGTTCATTTCTGTATTTCAACATGATTTAGAGCTTGTTCATGGAAAAGTGTTTATTTCTGTATTTCAATGTTGCAACTTGCTGAAAACTGTCCACAGTGTTCCTAACATCCTGATTAAACAGTACTGAAAAAAAATTAACTTCCAGAGTGCATCAAACATGATTTAGAGCTTGTTTATGGAAAAGTTTTTATTTCTGTATTTCAACATGATTTGGAGCTTGTTTTTGGAAAAGTGTTTATTTCTGTATTTCAATGTTGCAACTTGCTGAAAACTGTCCACAGTGTTCCTAACATCCTGATTAAACAGTACTGAAAAAAAATTTACTTCCAGAGTGCATCAAACATGATTTAGAGCTTGTTTATGGAAAAGTGTCAATTTCTGTATTTCAACATGATTTGAAGCTTGTTTTTGGAAAAGTGTTTATTTCTGTATTTCAATGTTGCAACTTGCTGAAAACTGTCCACAGTGTTCCTAACATCCTGATTAAACAGTACTGAAAAAAAATTAACTTCCAGAGTGCATCAAACATGATTTAGAGCTTGTTTATGGAAAAGTGTTTATTTCTGTATTTCAACATGATTTGGAGCTTGTTTTTGGAAAAGTGTCAATTTCTGTATTTCAACATGATTTGAAGCTTGTTTTTGGAAAAGTGTTTATTTCTGTATTTCAATGTTGCAACTTGCTGAAAACTGTCCACAGTGTTCCTAACTTCCTGACTAAACAGTACTGAAAAAAAATTTTCTTCCAGAGTGCATCAAACATGATTTAGAGCTTGTTTATGGAAAAGTGTCAATTTCTGTATTTCAACATGATTTGGAGCTTGTTTTTGGAAAAGTGTCAATTTCTGTATTTCAACATGATTTGAAGCTTGTTTTTGGAAAAGTGTTTATTTCTGTATTTCAATGTTGCAACTTGCTAAAAACTGTCCACAGTGTTCCTAACATCCTGATTAAACAGTACTGAAAAAAAACTAACTTCCAGAGTGCATCAAACATGATTTAGAGCTTGTTTATGGAAAAGTGTCAATTTCTGTATTTCAACATGATTTGGAGCTTGTTTTTGGAAAAGTGTCAATTTCTGTATTTCAACATGATTTGAAGCTTGTTTTTGAAAAGTGCTTATTTCTGTTTTTCAACATGAAATAGAGCTTGTTTTTGGAAAAGTGTTTATTTCTGTATTTCAATGTTGCAACTTGCTGAAAACTGTCCACAGTGTTCCTAACATCCTGATTAAACAGTACTGAAAAAAAATTAACTTCCAGAGTGCATCAAACATGATTTGGAGCTTGTTTTTGGAAAAGTGTTAATTTCTGTATTTCAACATGATTTAGAGCTTGTTTTTGGAAAAAGTGTTTATTTCTGTATTTCAACATGATTTAGAGCTTGTTTTTGGAAAAGTGTTTTCTTCTGTATTTCAACATGATTTAGAGCTTGTTTTTGGAAAAGTGTTTATTTCTGTATTTCAATGTTGCAACTTGCTGAAAACTGTCCACAGTGTTCCTAACATCCTGATTAAACAGTACTGAAAAAAAATTAACTTCCAGAGTGCATCAAACATGATTTAGAGCTTGTTTATGGAAAAAAATTTATTTCTGTATTTCAACATGATTTGGAGCTTGTTTTTGGAAAAGTGTTTATTTCTGTATTTCAATGTTGCAACTTGCTGAAAACTGTCCACAGTGTTCCTAACATCCTGATTAAACAGTACTGAAAAAAAATTAACTTCCAGAGTGCATCAAACATGATTTAGAGCTTGTTTATGGAAAAGTGTTTATTTCTGTATTTCAACATGATTTGGAGCTTGTTTTTGGAAAAGTGTCAATTTCTGCATTTCAACATGATTTGAAGCTTGTTTTTGGAAAAGTGTTTATTTCTGTATTTCAATGTTGCAACTTGCTGAAAACTGTCCACAGTGTTCCTAACATCCTGATTAAACAGTACTGAAAAAAAATTTACTTCCAGAGTGCATCAAACATGATTTAGAGCTTGTTTATGGAAAAGTGTTTATTTCTGTATTTCAACATGATTTGGAGCTTGTTTTTGGAAAAGTGTCAATTTCTGTATTTCAACATGATTTGAAGCTTGTTTTTGGAAAAGTGTTTATTTCTGTATTTCAATGTTGCAACTTGCTAAAAACTGTCCACAGTGTTCCTAACATCCTGATTAAACAGTACTGAAAAAAAAATAACTTCCAGAGTGCATCAAACATGATTTAGAGCTTGTTTATGGAAAAGTGTCAATTTCTGTATTTCAACATGATTTGGAGCTTGTTTTTGGAAAAGTGTTCAATTTCTGTATTTCAACATGATTTAGAGCTTGTTTTTGGAAAAGTGTTTTCTTCTGTATTTCAACATGATTTAGAGCTTGTTTTTGGAAAAGTGTTTATTTCTGTATTTCAATGTTGCAACTTGCTGAAAACTGTCCACAGTGTTCCTAACATCCTGATTAAACAGTACTGAAAAAAAATTAACTTCCAGAGTGCATCAAACATGATTTAGAGCTTGTTTATGGAAAAGTGTCAATTTCTGTATTTCAACATGATTTGGAGCTTGTTTTTGGAAAAGTGTCAATTTCTGTATTTCAACATGATTTGAAGCTTGTTTTTGAAAAGTGCTTATTTCTGTTTTTCAACATGAAATAGAGCTTGTTTTTGGAAAAGTGTTTATTTCTGTATTTCAATGTTGCAACTTGCTGAAAACTGTCCACAGTGTTCCTAACATCCTGATTAAACAGTACTGAAAAAAAATTAACTTCCAGAGTGCATCAAACATGATTTGGAGCTTGTTTTTGGAAAAGTGTTAATTTCTGTATTTCAACATGATTTAGAGCTTGTTTTTGGAAAAGTGTTTATTTCTGTATTTCAACATGATTTAGAGCTTGTTTTTGGAAAAGTGTTTTCTTCTGTATTTCAACATGATTTAGAGCTTGTTTTTGGAAAAGTGTTTATTTCTGTATTTCAATGTTGCAACTTGCTGAAAACTGTCCACAGTGTTCCTAACATCCTGATTAAACAGTACTGAAAAAAAATTAACTTCCAGAGTGCATCAAACATGATTTAGAGCTTGTTTATGGAAAAAAAATTATTTCTGTATTTCAACATGATTTGGAGCTTGTTTTTGGAAAAGTGTTTATTTCTGTATTTCAATGTTGCAACTTGCTGAAAACTGTCCACAGTGTTCCTAACATCCTGATTAAACAGTACTGAAAAAAAATTAACTTCCAGAGTGCATCAAACATGATTTAGAGCTTGTTTATGGAAAAGTGTTTATTTCTGTATTTCAACATGATTTGGAGCTTGTTTTTGGAAAAGTGTCAATTTCTGCATTTCAACATGATTTGAAGCTTGTTTTTGGAAAAGTGTTTATTTCTGTATTTCAATGTTGCAACTTGCTGAAAACTGTCCACAGTGTTCCTAACATCCTGATTAAACAGTACTGAAAAAAAATTTACTTCCAGAGTGCATCAAACATGATTTAGAGCTTGTTTATGGAAAAGTGTTTATTTCTGTATTTCAACATGATTTGGAGCTTGTTTTTGGAAAAGTGTCAATTTCTGTATTTCAACATGATTTGAAGCTTGTTTTTGGAAAAGTGTTTATTTCTGTATTTCAATGTTGCAACTTGCTAAAAACTGTCCACAGTGTTCCTAACATCCTGATTAAACAGTACTGAAAAAAAAATAACTTCCAGAGTGCATCAAACATGATTTAGAGCTTGTTTATGGAAAAGTGTCAATTTCTGTATTTCAACATGATTTGGAGCTTGTTTTTGGAAAAGTGTTCATTTCTGTATTTCAACATGATTTAGAGCTTGTTTTTGGAAAAGTGTTTTCTTCTGTATTTCAACATGATTTAGAGCTTGTTTTTGGAAAAGTGTTTATTTCTGTATTTCAATGTTGCAACTTGCTGAAAACTGTCCACAGTGTTCCTAACATCCTGATTAAACAGTACTGAAAAAAATTAACTTCCAGAGTGCATCAAACATGATTTAGAGCTTGTTTATGGAAAAGTTTTTATTTCTGTATTTCAACATGATTTGGAGCTTGTTTTTGGAAAAGTATCAATTTCTGTATTTCAACATGATTTGAAGCTTGTTTTTAAAAAGTGCTTATTTCTGTTTTTCAACATGATTTAGAGCATGTTTTTGGAAAAGTGTTTATTTCTGTATTTCAATGTTGCAACTTGCTGAAAACTGTCCACAGTGTTCCTAACTTCCTGACTAAACAGTACTGAAAAAAAATTTACTTCCAGAGTGCATCAAACATGATTTAGAGCTTGTTTATGGAAAAGTGTCAATTTCTGTATTTCAACATGATTTGGAGCTTGTTTTTGGAAAAGTGTTCATTTCTGTATTTCAACATGATTTAGAGCTTGTTCATGGAAAAGTGTTTATTTCTGTATTTCAATGTTGCAACTTGCTGAAAACTGTCCACAGTGTTCCTAACATCCTGATTAAACAGTACTGAAAAAAAATTAACTTCCAGAGTGCATCAAACATGATTTAGAGCTTGTTTATGGAAAAGTTTTTATTTCTGTATTTCAACATGATTTGGAGCTTGTTTTTGGAAAAGTGTTTATTTCTGTATTTCAATGTTGCAACTTGCTGAAAACTGTCCACAGTGTTCCTAACATCCTGATTAAACAGTACTGAAAAAAAATTTACTTCCAGAGTGCATCAAACATGATTTAGAGCTTGTTTATGGAAAAGTGTCAATTTCTGTATTTCAACATGATTTGAAGCTTGTTTTTGGAAAAGTGTTTATTTCTGTATTTCAATGTTGCAACTTGCTGAAAACTGTCCACAGTGTTCCTAACATCCTGATTAAACAGTACTGAAAAAAAATTAACTTCCAGAGTGCATCAAACATGATTTAGAGCTTGTTTATGGAAAAGTGTTTATTTCTGTATTTCAACATGATTTGGAGCTTGTTTTTGGAAAAGTGTCAATTTCTGTATTTCAACATGATTTGAAGCTTGTTTTTGGAAAAGTGTTTATTTCTGTATTTCAATGTTGCAACTTGCTGAAAACTGTCCACAGTGTTCCTAACTTCCTGACTAAACAGTACTGAAAAAAAATTTTCTTCCAGAGTGCATCAAACATGATTTAGAGCTTGTTTATGGAAAAGTGTCAATTTCTGTATTTCAACATGATTTGGAGCTTGTTTTTGGAAAAGTGTCAATTTCTGTATTTCAACATGATTTGAAGCTTGTTTTTGGAAAAGTGTTTATTTCTGTATTTCAATGTTGCAACTTGCTAAAAACTGTCCACAGTGTTCCTAACATCCTGATTAAACAGTACTGAAAAAAAACTAACTTCCAGAGTGCATCAAACATGATTTAGAGCTTGTTTATGGAAAAGTGTCAATTTCTGTATTTCAACATGATTTGGAGCTTGTTTTTGGAAAAGTGTCAATTTCTGTATTTCAACATGATTTGAAGCTTGTTTTTGAAAAGTGCTTATTTCTGTTTTTCAACATGAAATAGAGCTTGTTTTTGGAAAAGTGTTTATTTCTGTATTTCAATGTTGCAACTTGCTGAAAACTGTCCACAGTGTTCCTAACATCCTGATTAAACAGTACTGAAAAAAAATTAACTTCCAGAGTGCATCAAACATGATTTGGAGCTTGTTTTTGGAAAAGTGTTAATTTCTGTATTTCAACATGATTTAGAGCTTGTTTTTGGAAAAAGTGTTTATTTCTGTATTTCAACATGATTTAGAGCTTGTTTTTGGAAAAGTGTTTTCTTCTGTATTTCAACATGATTTAGAGCTTGTTTTTGGAAAAGTGTTTATTTCTGTATTTCAATGTTGCAACTTGCTGAAAACTGTCCACAGTGTTCCTAACATCCTGATTAAACAGTACTGAAAAAAAATTAACTTCCAGAGTGCATCAAACATGATTTAGAGCTTGTTTATGGAAAAAAATTTATTTCTGTATTTCAACATGATTTGGAGCTTGTTTTTGGAAAAGTGTTTATTTCTGTATTTCAATGTTGCAACTTGCTGAAAACTGTCCACAGTGTTCCTAACATCCTGATTAAACAGTACTGAAAAAAAATTAACTTCCAGAGTGCATCAAACATGATTTAGAGCTTGTTTATGGAAAAGTGTTTATTTCTGTATTTCAACATGATTTGGAGCTTGTTTTTGGAAAAGTGTCAATTTCTGCATTTCAACATGATTTGAAGCTTGTTTTTGGAAAAGTGTTTATTTCTGTATTTCAATGTTGCAACTTGCTGAAAACTGTCCACAGTGTTCCTAACATCCTGATTAAACAGTACTGAAAAAAAATTTACTTCCAGAGTGCATCAAACATGATTTAGAGCTTGTTTATGGAAAAGTGTTTATTTCTGTATTTCAACATGATTTGGAGCTTGTTTTTGGAAAAGTGTCAATTTCTGTATTTCAACATGATTTGAAGCTTGTTTTTGGAAAAGTGTTTATTTCTGTATTTCAATGTTGCAACTTGCTAAAAACTGTCCACAGTGTTCCTAACATCCTGATTAAACAGTACTGAAAAAAAAATAACTTCCAGAGTGCATCAAACATGATTTAGAGCTTGTTTATGGAAAAGTGTCAATTTCTGTATTTCAACATGATTTGGAGCTTGTTTTTGGAAAAGTGTTCATTTCTGTATTTCAACATGATTTAGAGCTTGTTTTTGGAAAAGTGTTTTCTTCTGTATTTCAACATGATTTAGAGCTTGTTTTTGGAAAAGTGTTTATTTCTGTATTTCAATGTTGCAACTTGCTGAAAACTGTCCACAGTGTTCCTAACATCCTGATTAAACAGTACTGAAAAAAAATTAACTTCCAGAGTGCATCAAACATGATTTAGAGCTTGTTTATGGAAAAGTGTCAATTTCTGTATTTCAACATGATTTGGAGCTTGTTTTTGGAAAAGTGTCAATTTCTGTATTTCAACATGATTTGAAGCTTGTTTTTGAAAAGTGCTTATTTCTGTTTTTCAACATGAAATAGAGCTTGTTTTTGGAAAAGTGTTTATTTCTGTATTTCAATGTTGCAACTTGCTGAAAACTGTCCACAGTGTTCCTAACATCCTGATTAAACAGTACTGAAAAAAAATTAACTTCCAGAGTGCATCAAACATGATTTAGAGCTTGTTTATGGAAAAGTGTTAATTTCTGTATTTCAACATGATTTGGAGCTTGTTTTTGGAAAAGTGTTTATTTCTGTATTTCAACATGATTTAGAGCTTGTTTTTGGAAAAGTGTTTTCTTCTGTATTTCAACATGATTTAGAGCTTGTTTTTGGAAAAGTGTTTATTTCTGTATTTCAATGTTGCAACTTGCTGAAAACTGTCCACAGTGTTCCTAACATCCTGATTAAACAGTACTGAAAAAAAATTAACTTCCAGAGTGCATCAAACATGATTTAGAGCTTGTTTATGGAAAAGAATTTATTTCTGTATTTCAACATGATTTGGAGCTTGTTTTTGGAAAAGTGTTTATTTCTGTATTTCAATGTTGCAACTTGCTGAAAACTGTCCACAGTGTTCCTAACATCCTGATTAAACAGTACTGAAAAAAAATTAACTTCCAGAGTGCATCAAACATGATTTAGAGCTTGTTTATGGAAAAGTGTTTATTTCTGTATTTCAACATGATTTAGAGCTTGTTTTTGGAAAAGTGTTTATTTCTGTATTTCAATGTTGCAACTTGCTGAAAACTGTCCACAGTGTTCCTAACATCCTGATTAAACAGTACTGAAAAAAAATTAACTTCCAGAGTGCATCAAACATGATTTAGAGCTTGTTTATGGAAAAGTGTTTATTTCTGTATTTCAACATGATTTGGAGCTTGTTTTTGGAAAAGTGTCAATTTCTGTATTTCAACATGATTTGAAGCTTGTTTTTGGAAAAGTGTTTATTTCTGTATTTCAATGTTGCAACTTGCTGAAAACTGTCCACAGTGTTCCTAACATCCTGATTAAACAGTACTGAAAAAAAATTAACTTCCAGAGTGCATCAAACATGATTTAGAGCTTGTTTATGGAAAAAAATTTATTTCTGTATTTCAACATGATTTGGAGCTTGTTTTTGGAAAAGTGTTTATTTCTGTATTTCAATGTTGCAACTTGCTGAAAACTGTCCACAGTGTTCCTAACATCCTGATTAAACAGTACTGAAAAAAAATTAACTTCCAGAGTGCATCAAACATGATTTAGAGCTTGTTTATGGAAAAGTGTTTATTTCTGTATTTCAACATGATTTGGAGCTTGTTTTTGGAAAAGTGTCAATTTCTGTATTTCAACATGATTTGAAGCTTGTTTTTGGAAAAGTGTTTATTTCTGTATTTCAATGTTGCAACTTGCTGAAAACTGTCCACAGTGTTCCTAACATCCTGATTAAACAGTACTGAAAAAAAATTTACTTCCAGAGTGCATCAAACATGATTTAGAGCTTGTTTATGGAAAAGTGTTTATTTCTGTATTTCAACATGATTTGGAGCTTGTTTTTGGAAAAGTGTCAATTTCTGTATTTCAACATGATTTGAAGCTTGTTTTTGGAAAAGTGTTTATTTCTGTATTTCAATGTTGCAACTTGCTGAAAACTGTCCACAGTGTTCCTAACATCCTGATTAAACAGTACTGAAAAAAAATTAACTTCCAGAGTGCATCAAACATGATTTAGAGCTTGTTTATGGAAAAGTGTCAATTTCTGTATTTCAACATGATTTGGAGCTTGTTTTTGGAAAAGTGTTCATTTCTGTATTTCAACATGATTTAGAGCTTGTTTTTGGAAAAGTGTTTTCTTCTGTATTTCAACATGATTTAGAGCTTGTTTTTGGAAAAGTGTTTATTTCTGTATTTCAATGTTGCAACTTGCTGAAAACTGTCCACAGTGTTCCTAACATCCTGATTAAACAGTACTGAAAAAAAATTAACTTCCAGAGTGCATCAAACATGATTTAGAGCTTGTTTATGGAAAAGTGTTTATTTCTGTATTTCAACATGATTTGGAGCTTGTTTTTGGAAAAGTGTCAATTTCTGTATTTCAACATGATTTGAAGCTTGTTTTTAAAAAGTGCTTATTTCTGTTTTTCAACATGATTTAGAGCATGTTTTTGGAAAAGTGTTTATTTCTGTATTTCAATGTTGCAACTTGCTGAAAACTGTCCACAGTGTTCCTAACATCCTGATTAAACAGTACTGAAAAAAAATTAACTTCCAGAGTGCATCAAACATGATTTAGAGCTTGTTTATGGAAAAGTGTTTATTTCTGTATTTCAACATGATTTGGAGCTTGTTTTTGGAAAAGTGTCAATTTCTGTATTTCAACATGATTTGAAGCTTGTTTTTGGAAAAGTGTTTATTTCTGTATTTCAATGTTGCAACTTGCTGAAAACTGTCCACAGTGTTCCTAACATCCTGATTAAACAGTACTGAAAAAAAATTAACTTCCAGAGTGCATCAAACATGATTTAGAGCTTGTTTATGGAAAAGTGTCAATTTCTGTATTTCAACATGATTTGGAGCTTGTTTTTGGAAAAGTGTTTATTTCTGTATTTCAATGTTGCAACTTGCTGAAAACTGTCCACAGTGTTCCTAACATCCTGATTAAACAGTACTGAAAAAAAATTTACTTCCAGAGTGCATCAAACATGATTTAGAGCTTGTTTATGGAAAAGTGTCAATTTCTGTATTTCAACATGATTTGAAGCTTGTTTTTGGAAAAGTTTTTATTTCTGTATTTCAATGTTGCAACTTGCTGAAAACTGTCCACAGTGTTCCTAACATCCTGATTAAACAGTACTGAAAAAAAATTAACTTCCAGAGTGCATCAAACATGATTTAGAGCTTGTTTATGGAAAAGTGTCAATTTCTGTATTTCAACATGATTTGGAGCTTGTTTTTGGAAAAGTGTCAATTTCTGTATTTCAACATGATTTGAAGCTTGTTTTTGAAAAGTGCTTATTTCTGTTTTTCAACATGAAATAGAGCTTGTTTTTGGAAAAGTGTTTATTTCTGTATTTCAATGTTGCAACTTGCTGAAAACTGTCCACAGTGTTCCTAACATCCTGATTAAACAGTACTGAAAAAAAATTAACTTCCAGAGTGCATCAAACATGATTTGGAGCTTGTTTTTGGAAAAGTGTTAATTTCTGTATTTCAACATGATTTAGAGCTTGTTTTTGGAAAAGTGTTTATTTCTGTATTTCAACATGATTTAGAGCTTGTTTTTGGAAAAGTGTTTTCTTCTGTATTTCAACATGATTTAGAGCTTGTTTTTGGAAAAGTGTTTATTTCTGTATTTCAATGTTGCAACTTGCTGAAAACTGTCCACAGTGTTCCTAACATCCTGATTAAACAGTACTGAAAAAAAATTAACTTCCAGAGTGCATCAAACATGATTTAGAGCTTGTTTATGGAAAAAAATTTATTTCTGTATTTCAACATGATTTGGAGCTTGTTTTTGGAAAAGTGTTTATTTCTGTATTTCAATGTTGCAACTTGCTGAAAACTGTCCACAGTGTTCCTAACATCCTGATTAAACAGTACTGAAAAAAAATTAACTTCCAGAGTGCATCAAACATGATTTAGAGCTTGTTTATGGAAAAGTGTTTATTTCTGTATTTCAACATGATTTGGAGCTTGTTTTTGGAAAAGTGTCAATTTCTGCATTTCAACATGATTTGAAGCTTGTTTTTGGAAAAGTGTTTATTTCTGTATTTCAATGTTGCAACTTGCTGAAAACTGTCCACAGTGTTCCTAACATCCTGATTAAACAGTACTGAAAAAAAATTTACTTCCAGAGTGCATCAAACATGATTTAGAGCTTGTTTATGGAAAAGTGTTTATTTCTGTATTTCAACATGATTTGGAGCTTGTTTTTGGAAAAGTGTCAATTTCTGTATTTCAACATGATTTGAAGCTTGTTTTTGGAAAAGTGTTTATTTCTGTATTTCAATGTTGCAACTTGCTAAAAACTGTCCACAGTGTTCCTAACATCCTGATTAAACAGTACTGAAAAAAAAATAACTTCCAGAGTGCATCAAACATGATTTAGAGCTTGTTTATGGAAAAGTGTCAATTTCTGTATTTCAACATGATTTGGAGCTTGTTTTTGGAAAAGTGTTCATTTCTGTATTTCAACATGATTTAGAGCTTGTTTTTGGAAAAGTGTTTTCTTCTGTATTTCAACATGATTTAGAGCTTGTTTTTGGAAAAGTGTTTATTTCTGTATTTCAATGTTGCAACTTGCTGAAAACTGTCCACAGTGTTCCTAACATCCTGATTAAACAGTACTGAAAAAAAATTAACTTCCAGAGTGCATCAAACATGATTTAGAGCTTGTTTATGGAAAAGTGTTTATTTCTGTATTTCAACATGATTTGGAGCTTGTTTTTGGAAAAGTGTCAATTTCTGTATTTCAACATGATTTGAAGCTTGTTTTTAAAAAGTGCTTATTTCTGTTTTTCAACATGATTTAGAGCTTGTTTTTGGAAAAGTGTTTATTTCTGTATTTCAATGTTGCAACTTACTGAAAACTGTCCACAGTGTTCCTAACATCCTGATTAAACAGTACTGAAAAAAAATTAACTTCCAGAGTGCATCAAACATGATTTAGAGCTTGTTTATGGAAAAGTGTCAATTTCTGTATTTCAACATGATTTGGAGCTTGTTTTTGGAAAAGTGTTCATTTCTGTATTTCAACATGATTTAGAGCTTGTTTTTGGAAAAGTGTTTATTTCTGTATTTCAATGTTGCAACTTGCTGAAAACTGTCCACAGTGTTCCTAACATCCTGATTAAACAGTACTGAAAAAAAATTAACTTCCAGAGTGCATCAAACATGATTTAGAGCTTGTTTATGGAAAAGTTTTTATTTCTGTATTTCAACATGATTTGGAGCTTGTTTTTGGAAAAGTGTTTATTTCTGTATTTCAATGTTGCAACTTGCTGAAAACTGTCCACAGTGTTCCTAACATCCTGATTAAACAGTACTGAAAAAAAATTTACTTCCAGAGTGCATCAAACATGATTTAGAGCTTGTTTATGGAAAAGTGTCAATTTCTGTATTTCAACATGATTTGAAGCTTGTTTTTGGAAAAGTTTTTATTTCTGTATTTCAATGTTGCAACTTGCTGAAAACTGTCCACAGTGTTCCTAACATCCTGATTAAACAGTACTGAAAAAAAATTAACTTCCAGAGTGCATCAAACATGATTTAGAGCTTGTTTATGGAAAAGTGTTTATTTCTGTATTTCAACATGATTTGGAGCTTGTTTTTGGAAAAGTGTCAATTTCTGTATTTCAACATGATTTGAAGCTTGTTTTTGGAAAAGTGTTTATTTCTGTATTTCAATGTTGCAACTTGCTGAAAACTGTCCACAGTGTTCCTAACATCCTGATTAAACAGTACTGAAAAAAAATTTACTTCCAGAGTGCATCAAACATGATTTAGAGCTTGTTTATGGAAAAGTGTTTATTTCTGTATTTCAACATGATTTGGAGCTTGTTTTTGGAAAAGTGTCAATTTCTGTATTTCAACATGATTTGAAGCTTGTTTTTGGAAAAGTGTTTATTTCTGTATTTCAATGTTGCAACTTGCTGAAAACTGTCCACAGTGTTCCTAACATCCTGATTAAACAGTACTGAAAAAAAATTAACTTCCAGAGTGCATCAAACATGATTTAGAGCTTGTTTATGGAAAAGTGTCAATTTCTGTATTTCAACATGATTTGGAGCTTGTTTTTGGAAAAGTGTCAATTTCTGTATTTCAACATGATTTGAAGCTTGTTTTTGGAAAAGTGTTTATTTCTGTATTTCAATGTTGCAACTTGCTGAAAACTGTCCACAGTGTTCCTAACATCCTGATTAAACAGTACTGAAAAAAAATTAACTTCCAGAGTGCATCAAACATGATTTAGAGCTTGTTTATGGAAAAGTGTCAATTTCTGTATTTCAACATGATTTGGAGCTTGTTTTTGGAAAAGTGTTCATTTCTGTATTTCAACATGATTTAGAGCTTGTTTTTGGAAAAGTGTTTTCTTCTGTATTTCAACATGATTTAGAGCTTGTTTTTGGAAAAGTGTTTATTTCTGTATTTCAATGTTGCAACTTGCTGAAAACTGTCCACAGTGTTCCTAACATCCTGATTAAACAGTACTGAAAAAAAATTAACTTCCAGAGTGCATCAAACATGATTTAGAGCTTGTTTATGGAAAAGTGTTAATTTCTGTATTTCAACATGATTTGGAGCTTGTTTTTGGAAAAGTGTCAATTTCTGTATTTCAACATGATTTGAGCTTGTTTTTGAAAAGTGCTTATTTCTGTTTTTCAACATGATTTAGAGCTTGTTTTTGGAAAAGTGTTTATTTCTGTATTTCAATGTTGCAACTTGCTGAAAACTGTCCACAGTGTTCCTAACATCCTGATTAAACAGTACTGAAAAAAAATTAACTTCCAGAGTGCATCAAACATGATTTAGAGCTTGTTTATGGAAAAGTGTCAATTTCTGTATTTCAACATGATTTGGAGCTTGTTTTTGGAAAAGTGTTCATTTCTGTATTTCAACATGATTTAGAGCTTGTTTTTGGAAAAGTGTTTTCTTCTGTATTTCAACATGATTTAGAGCTTGTTTTTGGAAAAGTGTTTATTTCTGTATTTCAATGTTGCAACTTGCTGAAAACTGTCCACAGTGTTCCTAACATCCTGATTAAACAGTACTGAAAAAAAATTAACTTCCAGAGTGCATCAAACATGATTTAGAGCTTGTTTATGGAAAAGTGTTTATTTCTGTATTTCAACATGATTTGGAGCTTGTTTTTGGAAAAGTGTTTATTTCTGTATTTCAATGTTGCAACTTGCTGAAAACTGTCCACAGTGTTCCTAACATCCTGATTAAACAGTACTGAAAAAAAATTAACTTCCAGAGTGCATCAAACATGATTTAGAGCTTGTTTATGGAAAAGTGTCTTATTTCTGTATTTCAACATGATTTGAGCTTGTTTTTGGAAAAGTGTTTATTTCTGTATTTCAATGTTGCAACTTGCTGAAAACTGTCCACAGTGTTCCTAACATCCTGATTAAACAGTACTGAAAAAAAATTAACTTCCAGAGTGCATCAAACATGATTTAGAGCTTGTTTATGGAAAAGTGTTTATTTCTGTATTTCAACATGATTTGGAGCTTGTTTTTGGAAAAGTGTCAATTTCTGTATTTCAACATGATTTGAAGCTTGTTTTTGGAAAAGTGTTTATTTCTGTATTTCAATGTTGCAACTTGCTGAAAACTGTCCACAGTGTTCCTAACATCCTGATTAAACAGTACTGAAAAAAAATTAACTTCCAGAGTGCATCAAACATGATTTAGAGCTTGTTTATGGAAAAGTGTTAATTTCTGTATTTCAACATGATTTGGAGCTTGTTTTTGGAAAAGTGTCAATTTCTGTATTTCAACATGATTTGAAGCTTGTTTTTGGAAAAGTGTTTATTTCTGTATTTCAATGTTGCAACTTGCTGAAAACTGTCCACAGTGTTCCTAACATCCTGATTAAACAGTACTGAAAAAAAATAACTTCCAGAGTGCATCAAACATGATTTAGAGCTTGTTTATGGAAAAGTGTCAATTTCTGTATTTCAACATGATTTGGAGCTTGTTTTTGGAAAAGTGTTCATTTCTGTATTTCAACATGATTTAGAGCTTGTTTTTGGAAAAGTGTTTTCTTCTGTATTTCAACATGATTTAGAGCTTGTTTTTGGAAAAGTGTTTATTTCTGTATTTCAATGTTGCAACTTGCTGAAAACTGTCCACAGTGTTCCTAACATCCTGATTAAACAGTACTGAAAAAAAATTAACTTCCAGAGTGCATCAAACATGATTTAGAGCTTGTTTATGGAAAAGTGTCAATTTCTGTATTTCAACATGATTTGGAGCTTGTTTTTGGAAAAGTGTCAATTTCTGTATTTCAACATGATTTGAAGCTTGTTTTTGAAAAGTGCTTATTTCTGTTTTTCAACATGAAATAGAGCTTGTTTTTGGAAAAGTGTTTATTTCTGTATTTCAATGTTGCAACTTGCTGAAAACTGTCCACAGTGTTCCTAACATCCTGATTAAACAGTACTGAAAAAAAATTAACTTCCAGAGTGCATCAAACATGATTTAGAGCTTGTTTATGGAAAAGTGTTAATTTCTGTATTTCAACATGATTTGGAGCTTGTTTTTGGAAAAGTGTTTATTTCTGTATTTCAACATGATTTAGAGCTTGTTTTTGGAAAAGTGTTTTCTTCTGTATTTCAACATGATTTAGAGCTTGTTTTTGGAAAAGTGTTTATTTCTGTATTTCAATGTTGCAACTTGCTGAAAACTGTCCACAGTGTTCCTAACATCCTGATTAAACAGTACTGAAAAAAAATTAACTTCCAGAGTGCATCAAACATGATTTAGAGCTTGTTTATGGAAAAGAATTTATTTCTGTATTTCAACATGATTTGGAGCTTGTTTTTGGAAAAGTGTTTATTTCTGTATTTCAATGTTGCAACTTGCTGAAAACTGTCCACAGTGTTCCTAACATCCTGATTAAACAGTACTGAAAAAAAATTAACTTCCAGAGTGCATCAAACATGATTTAGAGCTTGTTTATGGAAAAGTGTTTATTTCTGTATTTCAACATGATTTGGAGCTTGTTTTTGGAAAAGTGTCAATTTCTGTATTTCAACATGATTTGAAGCTTGTTTTTGGAAAAGTGTTTATTTCTGTATTTCAATGTTGCAACTTGCTGAAAACTGTCCACAGTGTTCCTAACATCCTGATTAAACAGTACTGAAAAAAAATTAACTTCCAGAGTGCATCAAACATGATTTAGAGCTTGTTTATGGAAAAGTGTTTATTTCTGTATTTCAACATGATTTGGAGCTTGTTTTTGGAAAAGTGTCAATTTCTGTATTTCAACATGATTTGAAGCTTGTTTTTGGAAAAGTGTTTATTTCTGTATTTCAATGTTGCAACTTGCTGAAAACTGTCCACAGTGTTCCTAACATCCTGATTAAACAGTACTGAAAAAAAATTAACTTCCAGAGTGCATCAAACATGATTTAGAGCTTGTTTATGGAAAAGTGTCAATTTCTGTATTTCAACATGATTTGGAGCTTGTTTTTGGAAAAGTGTTCATTTCTGTATTTCAACATGATTTAGAGCTTGTTTTTGGAAAAGTGTTTTCTTCTGTATTTCAACATGATTTAGAGCTTGTTTTTGGAAAAGTGTTTATTTCTGTATTTCAATGTTGCAACTTGCTGAAAACTGTCCACAGTGTTCCTAACATCCTGATTAAACAGTACTGAAAAAAAATTAACTTCCAGAGTGCATCAAACATGATTTAGAGCTTGTTTATGGAAAAGTGTTTATTTCTGTATTTCAACATGATTTGGAGCTTGTTTTTGGAAAAGTGTCAATTTCTGTATTTCAACATGATTTGAAGCTTGTTTTTGAAAAGTGTCTTATTTCTGTTTTTCAACATGATTTAGAGCTTGTTTTTGGAAAAGTGTTTATTTCTGTATTTCAATGTTGCAACTTGCTGAAAACTGTCCACAGTGTTCCTAACATCCTGATTAAACAGTACTGAAAAAAAATTAACTTCCAGAGTGCATCAAACATGATTTAGAGCTTGTTTATGGAAAAGTGTTTATTTCTGTATTTCAACATGATTTGGAGCTTGTTTTTGGAAAAGTGTCAATTTCTGTATTTCAACATGATTTGAAGCTTGTTTTTGGAAAAGTGTTTATTTCTGTATTTCAATGTTGCAACTTGCTGAAAACTGTCCACAGTGTTCCTAACATCCTGATTAAACAGTACTGAAAAAAAATTAACTTCCAGAGTGCATCAAACATGATTTAGAGCTTGTTTATGGAAAAGTGTCAATTTCTGTATTTCAACATGATTTGGAGCTTGTTTTTGGAAAAGTGTTCATTTCTGTATTTCAACATGATTTAGAGCTTGTTTTTGGAAAAGTGTTTTCTTCTGTATTTCAACATGATTTAGAGCTTGTTTTTGGAAAAGTGTTTATTTCTGTATTTCAATGTTGCAACTTGCTGAAAACTGTCCACAGTGTTCCTAACATCCTGATTAAACAGTACTGAAAAAAAATTAACTTCCAGAGTGCATCAAACATGATTTAGAGCTTGTTTATGGAAAAGTGTCAATTTCTGTATTTCAACATGATTTGGAGCTTGTTTTTGGAAAAGTGTCAATTTCTGTATTTCAACATGATTTGAAGCTTGTTTTTGAAAAGTGCTTATTTCTGTTTTTCAACATGAAATAGAGCTTGTTTTTGGAAAAGTGTTTATTTCTGTATTTCAATGTTGCAACTTGCTGAAAACTGTCCACAGTGTTCCTAACATCCTGATTAAACAGTACTGAAAAAAAATTAACTTCCAGAGTGCATCAAACATGATTTAGAGCTTGTTTATGGAAAAGTGTTAATTTCTGTATTTCAACATGATTTGGAGCTTGTTTTTGGAAAAGTGTTCATTTCTGTATTTCAACATGATTTAGAGCTTGTTTTTGGAAAAGTGTTTTCTTCTGTATTTCAACATGATTTAGAGCTTGTTTTTGGAAAAGTGTTTATTTCTGTATTTCAATGTTGCAACTTGCTGAAAACTGTCCACAGTGTTCCTAACATCCTGATTAAACAGTACTGAAAAAAAATTAACTTCCAGAGTGCATCAAACATGATTTAGAGCTTGTTTATGGAAAAAAATTTATTTCTGTATTTCAACATGATTTGGAGCTTGTTTTTGGAAAAGTGTTTATTTCTGTATTTCAATGTTGCAACTTGCTGAAAACTGTCCACAGTGTTCCTAACATCCTGATTAAACAGTACTGAAAAAAAATTAACTTCCAGAGTGCATCAAACATGATTTAGAGCTTGTTTATGGAAAAGTGTTTATTTCTGTATTTCAACATGATTTGGAGCTTGTTTTTGGAAAAGTGTCAATTTCTGTATTTCAACATGATTTGAAGCTTGTTTTTGGAAAAGTGTTTATTTCTGTATTTCAATGTTGCAACTTGCTGAAAACTGTCCACAGTGTTCCTAACATCCTGATTAAACAGTACTGAAAAAAAATTAACTTCCAGAGTGCATCAAACATGATTTAGAGCTTGTTTATGGAAAAGTGTTTATTTCTGTATTTCAACATGATTTGGAGCTTGTTTTTGGAAAAGTGTCAATTTCTGTATTTCAACATGATTTGAAGCTTGTTTTTGGAAAAGTGTTTATTTCTGTATTTCAATGTTGCAACTTGCTAAAAACTGTCCACAG
The DNA here is from genome assembly GCF_029448725.1 of Salvelinus fontinalis. Lineage (NCBI taxonomy): Eukaryota > Metazoa > Chordata > Actinopteri > Salmoniformes > Salmonidae > Salvelinus > Salvelinus fontinalis. The sequence goes on along the minus strand of NW_026600709.1, from coordinate 97,766 downwards.
TGTTCCTAACATCCTGATTAAACAGTACTGAAAAAAAAATAACTTCCAGAGTGCATCAAACATGATTTAGAGCTTGTTTATGGAAAAGTGTCAATTTCTGTATTTCAACATGATTTGGAGCTTGTTTTTGGAAAAGTGTTCATTTCTGTATTTCAACATGATTTAGAGCTTGTTTTTGGAAAAGTGTTTTCTTCTGTATTTCAACATGATTTAGAGCTTGTTTTTGGAAAAGTGTTTATTTCTGTATTTCAATGTTGCAACTTGCTGAAAACTGTCCACAGTGTTCCTAACATCCTGATTAAACAGTACTGAAAAAAAATTAACTTCCAGAGTGCATCAAACATGATTTAGAGCTTGTTTATGGAAAAGTGTCAATTTCTGTATTTCAACATGATTTGGAGCTTGTTTTTGGAAAAGTATCAATTTCTGTATTTCAACATGATTTGAAGCTTGTTTTTAAAAAGTGCTTATTTCTGTATTTCAACATGATTTGGAGCTTGTTTTTGGAAAAGTGTCAATTTCTGTATTTCAACATGATTTGAAGCTTGTTTTTGGAAAAGTGTTTATTTCTGTATTTCAATGTTGCAACTTGCTGAAAACTGTCCACAGTGTTCCTAACATCCTGATTAAACAGTACTGAAAAAAAATTAACTTCCAGAGTGCATCAAACATGATTTAGAGCTTGTTTATGGAAAAGTGTTTATTTCTGTATTTCAACATGATTTGGAGCTTGTTTTTGGAAAAGTGTCAATTTCTGTATTTCAACATGATTTGAAGCTTGTTTTTGGAAAAGTGTTTATTTCTGTATTTCAATGTTGCAACTTGCTGAAAACTGTCCACAGTGTTCCTAACATCCTGATTAAACAGTACTGAAAAAAAATAACTTCCAGAGTGCATCAAACATGATTTAGAGCTTGTTTATGGAAAAGTGTCAATTTCTGTATTTCAACATGATTTGGAGCTTGTTTTTGGAAAAGTGTTCATTTCTGTATTTCAACATGATTTAGAGCTTGTTTTTGGAAAAGTGTTTTCTTCTGTATTTCAACATGATTTAGAGCTTGTTTTTGGAAAAGTGTTTATTTCTGTATTTCAATGTTGCAACTTGCTGAAAACTGTCCACAGTGTTCCTAACATCCTGATTAAACAGTACTGAAAAAAAATTAACTTCCAGAGTGCATCAAACATGATTTAGAGCTTGTTTATGGAAAAGTGTCAATTTCTGTATTTCAACATGATTTGGAGCTTGTTTTTGGAAAAGTGTCAATTTCTGTATTTCAACATGATTTGAAGCTTGTTTTTGAAAAGTGCTTATTTCTGTTTTTCAACATGAAATAGAGCTTGTTTTTGGAAAAGTGTTTATTTCTGTATTTCAATGTTGCAACTTGCTGAAAACTGTCCACAGTGTTCCTAACATCCTGATTAAACAGTACTGAAAAAAAATTAACTTCCAGAGTGCATCAAACATGATTTAGAGCTTGTTTATGGAAAAGTGTTAATTTCTGTATTTCAACATGATTTGGAGCTTGTTTTTGGAAAAGTGTTCATTTCTGTATTTCAACATGATTTAGAGCTTGTTTTTGGAAAAGTGTTTTCTTCTGTATTTCAACATGATTTAGAGCTTGTTTTTGGAAAAGTGTTTATTTCTGTATTTCAATGTTGCAACTTGCTGAAAACTGTCCACAGTGTTCCTAACATCCTGATTAAACAGTACTGAAAAAAAATTAACTTCCAGAGTGCATCAAACATGATTTAGAGCTTGTTTATGGAAAAAAATTTATTTCTGTATTTCAACATGATTTGGAGCTTGTTTTTGGAAAAGTGTTTATTTCTGTATTTCAATGTTGCAACTTGCTGAAAACTGTCCACAGTGTTCCTAACATCCTGATTAAACAGTACTGAAAAAAAATTAACTTCCAGAGTGCATCAAACATGATTTAGAGCTTGTTTATGGAAAAGTGTTTATTTCTGTATTTCAACATGATTTGGAGCTTGTTTTTGGAAAAGTGTCAATTTCTGTATTTCAACATGATTTGAAGCTTGTTTTTGGAAAAGTGTTTATTTCTGTATTTCAATGTTGCAACTTGCTGAAAACTGTCCACAGTGTTCCTAACATCCTGATTAAACAGTACTGAAAAAAAATTAACTTCCAGAGTGCATCAAACATGATTTAGAGCTTGTTTATGGAAAAGTGTTTATTTCTGTATTTCAACATGATTTGGAGCTTGTTTTTGGAAAAGTGTCAATTTCTGTATTTCAACATGATTTGAAGCTTGTTTTTGGAAAAGTGTTTATTTCTGTATTTCAATGTTGCAACTTGCTAAAAACTGTCCACAGTGTTCCTAACATCCTGATTAAACAGTACTGAAAAAAAAATAACTTCCAGAGTGCATCAAACATGATTTAGAGCTTGTTTATGGAAAAGTGTCAATTTCTGTATTTCAACATGATTTGGAGCTTGTTTTTGGAAAAGTGTTCATTTCTGTATTTCAACATGATTTAGAGCTTGTTTTTGGAAAAGTGTTTTCTTCTGTATTTCAACATGATTTAGAGCTTGTTTTTGGAAAAGTGTTTATTTCTGTATTTCAATGTTGCAACTTGCTGAAAACTGTCCACAGTGTTCCTAACATCCTGATTAAACAGTACTGAAAAAAAATTAACTTCCAGAGTGCATCAAACATGATTTAGAGCTTGTTTATGGAAAAGTGTTTATTTCTGTATTTCAACATGATTTGGAGCTTGTTTTTGGAAAAGTGTCAATTTCTGTATTTCAACATGATTTGAAGCTTGTTTTTGAAAAGTGCTTATTTCTGTTTTTCAACATGATTTAGAGCTTGTTTTTGGAAAAGTGTTTATTTCTGTATTTCAATGTTGCAACTTGCTGAAAACTGTCCACAGTGTTCCTAACATCCTGATTAAACAGTACTGAAAAAAAATTAACTTCCAGAGTGCATCAAACATGATTTAGAGCTTGTTTATGGAAAAGTGTTTATTTCTGTATTTCAACATGATTTGGAGCTTGTTTTTGGAAAAGTGTCAATTTCTGTATTTCAACATGATTTGAAGCTTGTTTTTGGAAAAGTGTTTATTTCTGTATTTCAATGTTGCAACTTGCTGAAAACTGTCCACAGTGTTCCTAACATCCTGATTAAACAGTACTGAAAAAAAATTAACTTCCAGAGTGCATCAAACATGATTTAGAGCTTGTTTATGGAAAAGTGTTTATTTCTGTATTTCAACATGATTTGGAGCTTGTTTTTGGAAAAGTGTCAATTTCTGTATTTCAACATGATTTGAAGCTTGTTTTTGGAAAAGTGTTTATTTCTGTATTTCAATGTTGCAACTTGCTGAAAACTGTCCACAGTGTTCCTAACATCCTGATTAAACAGTACTGAAAAAAAATTAACTTCCAGAGTGCATCAAACATGATTTAGAGCTTGTTTATGGAAAAGTGTCAATTTCTGTATTTCAACATGATTTGGAGCTTGTTTTTGGAAAAGTGTTCATTTCTGTATTTCAACATGATTTAGAGCTTGTTTTTGGAAAAGTGTTTTCTTCTGTATTTCAACATGATTTAGAGCTTGTTTTTGGAAAAGTGTTTATTTCTGTATTTCAATGTTGCAACTTGCTGAAAACTGTCCACAGTGTTCCTAACATCCTGATTAAACAGTACTGAAAAAAAATTAACTTCCAGAGTGCATCAAACATGATTTAGAGCTTGTTTATGGAAAAGTGTTTATTTCTGTATTTCAACATGATTTGGAGCTTGTTTTTGGAAAAGTGTCAATTTCAAAAGTGTTTATTTCTGTATTTCAACATGATTTGGAGCTTGTTTTTGGAAAAGTGTCTTATTTCTGTATTTCAACATGATTTGAGAGCTTGTTTTTGGAAAAGTGTTTATTTCTGTATTTCAATGTTGCAACTTGCTGAAAACTGTCCACAGTGTTCCTAACATCCTGATTAAACAGTACTGAAAAAAAAATTACTTCCAGAGTGCATCAAACATGATTTAGAGCTTGTTTATGGAAAAGTGTTTATTTCTGTATTTCAACATGATTTGGAGCTTGTTTTTGGAAAAGTGTCAATTTCTGTATTTCAACATGATTTGAAGCTTGTTTTTGGAAAAGTGTTTATTTCTGTATTTCAATGTTGCAACTTGCTGAAAACTGTCCACAGTGTTCCTAACATCCTGATTAAACAGTACTGAAAAAAAAATAACTTCCAGAGTGCATCAAACATGATTTAGAGCTTGTTTATGGAAAAGTGTCAATTTCTGTATTTCAACATGATTTGGAGCTTGTTTTTGGAAAAGTGTTCATTTCTGTATTTCAACATGATTTAGAGCTTGTTTTTGGAAAAGTGTTTTCTTCTGTATTTCAACATGATTTAGAGCTTGTTTTTGGAAAAGTGTTTATTTCTGTATTTCAATGTTGCAACTTGCTGAAAACTGTCCACAGTGTTCCTAACATCCTGATTAAACAGTACTGAAAAAAAATTAACTTCCAGAGTGCATCAAACATGATTTAGAGCTTGTTTATGGAAAAGTGTCAATTTCTGTATTTCAACATGATTTGGAGCTTGTTTTTGGAAAAGTGTCAATTTCTGTATTTCAACATGATTTGAAGCTTGTTTTTGAAAAGTGCTTATTTCTGTTTTTCAACATGAAATAGAGCTTGTTTTTGGAAAAGTGTTTATTTCTGTATTTCAATGTTGCAACTTGCTGAAAACTGTCCACAGTGTTCCTAACATCCTGATTAAACAGTACTGAAAAAAAATTAACTTCCAGAGTGCATCAAACATGATTTGGAGCTTGTTTTTGGAAAAGTGTTAATTTCTGTATTTCAACATGATTTAGAGCTTGTTTTTGGAAAAGTGTTTATTTCTGTATTTCAACATGATTTAGAGCTTGTTTTTGGAAAAGTGTTTTCTTCTGTATTTCAACATGATTTAGAGCTTGTTTTTGGAAAAGTGTTTATTTCTGTATTTCAATGTTGCAACTTGCTGAAAACTGTCCACAGTGTTCCTAACATCCTGATTAAACAGTACTGAAAAAAAATTAACTTCCAGAGTGCATCAAACATGATTTAGAGCTTGTTTATGGAAAAAAATTTATTTCTGTATTTCAACATGATTTGGAGCTTGTTTTTGGAAAAGTGTTTATTTCTGTATTTCAATGTTGCAACTTGCTGAAAACTGTCCACAGTGTTCCTAACATCCTGATTAAACAGTACTGAAAAAAAATTAACTTCCAGAGTGCATCAAACATGATTTAGAGCTTGTTTATGGAAAAGTGTTTATTTCTGTATTTCAACATGATTTGGAGCTTGTTTTTGGAAAAGTGTCAATTTCTGCATTTCAACATGATTTGAAGCTTGTTTTTGGAAAAGTGTTTATTTCTGTATTTCAATGTTGCAACTTGCTGAAAACTGTCCACAGTGTTCCTAACATCCTGATTAAACAGTACTGAAAAAAAATTTACTTCCAGAGTGCATCAAACATGATTTAGAGCTTGTTTATGGAAAAGTGTTTATTTCTGTATTTCAACATGATTTGGAGCTTGTTTTTGGAAAAGTGTCAATTTCTGTATTTCAACATGATTTGAAGCTTGTTTTTGGAAAAGTGTTTATTTCTGTATTTCAATGTTGCAACTTGCTAAAAACTGTCCACAGTGTTCCTAACATCCTGATTAAACAGTACTGAAAAAAAAATAACTTCCAGAGTGCATCAAACATGATTTAGAGCTTGTTTATGGAAAAGTGTCAATTTCTGTATTTCAACATGATTTGGAGCTTGTTTTTGGAAAAGTGTTCATTTCTGTATTTCAACATGATTTAGAGCTTGTTTTTGGAAAAGTGTTTTCTTCTGTATTTCAACATGATTTAGAGCTTGTTTTTGGAAAAGTGTTTATTTCTGTATTTCAATGTTGCAACTTGCTGAAAACTGTCCACAGTGTTCCTAACATCCTGATTAAACAGTACTGAAAAAAAATTAACTTCCAGAGTGCATCAAACATGATTTAGAGCTTGTTTATGGAAAAGTGTCTATTTCTGTATTTCAACATGATTTGGAGCTTGTTTTTGGAAAAGTGTTTATTTCTGTATTTCAATGTTGCAACTTGCTGAAAACTGTCCACAGTGTTCCTAACATCCTGATTAAACAGTACTGAAAAAAAATTAACTTCCAGAGTGCATCAAACATGATTTAGAGCTTGTTTATGGAAAAGTGTTTATTTCTGTATTTCAACATGATTTGGAGCTTGTTTTTGGAAAAGTGTCAATTTCTGTATTTCAACATGATTTGAAGCTTGTTTTTGGAAAAGTGTTTATTTCTGTATTTCAATGTTGCAACTTGCTGAAAACTGTCCACAGTGTTCCTAACATCCTGATTAAACAGTACTGAAAAAAAATTAACTTCCAGAGTGCATCAAACATGATTTAGAGCTTGTTTATGGAAAAGTGTTTATTTCTGTATTTCAACATGATTTGGAGCTTGTTTTTGGAAAAGTGTCAATTTCTGTATTTCAACATGATTTGAAGCTTGTTTTTGGAAAAGTGTTTATTTCTGTATTTCAATGTTGCAACTTGCTGAAAACTGTCCACAGTGTTCCTAACATCCTGATTAAACAGTACTGAAAAAAAATTAACTTCCAGAGTGCATCAAACATGATTTAGAGCTTGTTTATGGAAAAGTGTCAATTTCTGTATTTCAACATGATTTGGAGCTTGTTTTTGGAAAAGTGTTCATTTCTGTATTTCAACATGATTTAGAGCTTGTTTTTGGAAAAGTGTTTTCTTCTGTATTTCAACATGATTTAGAGCTTGTTTTTGGAAAAGTGTTTATTTCTGTATTTCAATGTTGCAACTTGCTGAAAACTGTCCACAGTGTTCCTAACATCCTGATTAAACAGTACTGAAAAAAAATTAACTTCCATAGTGCATCAAACATGATTTAGAGCTTGTTTATGGAAAAGTGTCAATTTCTGTATTTCAACATGATTTGGAGCTTGTTTTTGGAAAAGTGTAAATTTCTGTATTTCAACATGATTTGAAGCTTGATTTTGAAAAGTGCTTATTTCTGTTTTTCAACATGATTTGGAGCTTGTTTTTGGAAAAGTGTCAATTTCTGTATTTCAACATGATTTAGAGCTTGTTTTTGGAAAAGTGTTTATTTCTGTATTTCAATGTTGCAACTTGCTGAAAACTGTCCACAGTGTTCCTAACATCCTGATTAAACAGTACTGAAAAAAAATTAACTTCCAGAGTGCATCAAACATGATTTAGAGCTTGTTTATGGAAAAGTGTTTATTTCTGTATTTCAACATGATTTGGAGCTTGTTTTTGGAAAAGTGTCAATTTCTGTATTTCAACATGATTTGAAGCTTGTTTTTGGAAAAGTGTTTATTTCTGTATTTCAATGTTGCAACTTGCTGAAAACTGTCCACAGTGTTCCTAACATCCTGATTAAACAGTACTGAAAAAAAATTAACTTCCAGAGTGCATCAAACATGATTTAGAGCTTGTTTATGGAAAAGTGTCAATTTCTGTATTTCAACATGATTTGGAGCTTGTTTTTGGAAAAGTGTTCATTTCTGTATTTCAACATGATTTAGAGCTTGTTTTTGGAAAAGTGTTTTCTTCTGTATTTCAACATGATTTAGAGCTTGTTTTTGGAAAAGTGTTTATTTCTGTATTTCAATGTTGCAACTTGCTGAAAACTGTCCACAGTGTTCCTAACATCCTGATTAAACAGTACTGAAAAAAAATTAACTTCCAGAGTGCATCAAACATGATTTAGAGCTTGTTTATGGAAAAGTGTCAATTTCTGTATTTCAACATGATTTGGAGCTTGTTTTTGGAAAAGTGTCAATTTCTGTATTTCAACATGATTTGAAGCTTGTTTTTGAAAAGTGCTTATTTCTGTTTTTCAACATGAAATAGAGCTTGTTTTTGGAAAAGTGTTTATTTCTGTATTTCAATGTTGCAACTTGCTGAAAACTGTCCACAGTGTTCCTAACATCCTGATTAAACAGTACTGAAAAAAAATTAACTTCCAGAGTGCATCAAACATGATTTGGAGCTTGTTTTTGGAAAAGTGTTAATTTCTGTATTTCAACATGATTTAGAGCTTGTTTTTGGAAAAGTGTTTATTTCTGTATTTCAACATGATTTAGAGCTTGTTTTTGGAAAAGTGTTTTCTTCTGTATTTCAACATGATTTAGAGCTTGTTTTTGGAAAAGTGTTTATTTCTGTATTTCAATGTTGCAACTTGCTGAAAACTGTCCACAGTGTTCCTAACATCCTGATTAAACAGTACTGAAAAAAAATTAACTTCCAGAGTGCATCAAACATGATTTAGAGCTTGTTTATGGAAAAGAATTTATTTCTGTATTTCAACATGATTTGGAGCTTGTTTTTGGAAAAGTGTTTATTTCTGTATTTCAATGTTGCAACTTGCTGAAAACTGTCCACAGTGTTCCTAACATCCTGATTAAACAGTACTGAAAAAAAATTAACTTCCAGAGTGCATCAAACATGATTTAGAGCTTGTTTATGGAAAAGTGTTTATTTCTGTATTTCAACATGATTTGGAGCTTGTTTTTGGAAAAGTGTCAATTTCTGCATTTCAACATGATTTGAAGCTTGTTTTTGGAAAAGTGTTTATTTCTGTATTTCAATGTTGCAACTTGCTGAAAACTGTCCACAGTGTTCCTAACATCCTGATTAAACAGTACTGAAAAAAAATTAACTTCCAGAGTGCATCAAACATGATTTAGAGCTTGTTTATGGAAAAGTGTTTATTTCTGTATTTCAACATGATTTGGAGCTTGTTTTTGGAAAAGTGTCAATTTCTGTATTTCAACATGATTTGAAGCTTGTTTTTGGAAAAGTGTTTATTTCTGTATTTCAATGTTGCAACTTGCTAAAAACTGTCCACAGTGTTCCTAACATCCTGATTAAACAGTACTGAAAAAAAATTAACTTCCAGAGTGCATCAAACATGATTTAGAGCTTGTTTATGGAAAAGTGTCAATTTCTGTATTTCAACATGATTTGGAGCTTGTTTTTGGAAAAGTGTTCATTTCTGTATTTCAACATGATTTAGAGCTTGTTTTTGGAAAAGTGTTTTCTTCTGTATTTCAACATGATTTAGAGCTTGTTTTTGGAAAAGTGTTTATTTCTGTATTTCAATGTTGCAACTTGCTGAAAACTGTCCACAGTGTTCCTAACATCCTGATTAAACAGTACTGAAAAAAAATTAACTTCCAGAGTGCATCAAACATGATTTAGAGCTTGTTTATGGAAAAGTGTTTATTTCTGTATTTCAACATGATTTGGAGCTTGTTTTTGGAAAAGTGTTTATTTCTGTATTTCAATGTTGCAACTTGCTGAAAACTGTCCACAGTGTTCCTAACATCCTGATTAAACAGTACTGAAAAAAAATTAACTTCCAGAGTGCATCAAACATGATTTAGAGCTTGTTTATGGAAAAGTGTTTATTTCTGTATTTCAACATGATTTGGAGCTTGTTTTTGGAAAAGTGTCAATTTCTGTATTTCAACATGATTTGAAGCTTGTTTTTGGAAAAGTGTTTATTTCTGTATTTCAATGTTGCAACTTGCTGAAAACTGTCCACAGTGTTCCTAACATCCTGATTAAACAGTACTGAAAAAAAATTAACTTCCAGAGTGCATCAAACATGATTTAGAGCTTGTTTATGGAAAAGTGTTTATTTCTGTATTTCAACATGATTTGGAGCTTGTTTTTGGAAAAGTGTCAATTTCTGTATTTCAACATGATTTGAAGCTTGTTTTTGGAAAAGTGTTTATTTCTGTATTTCAATGTTGCAACTTGCTGAAAACTGTCCACAGTGTTCCTAACATCCTGATTAAACAGTACTGAAAAAAAATTAACTTCCAGAGTGCATCAAACATGATTTAGAGCTTGTTTATGGAAAAGTGTCAATTTCTGTATTTCAACATGATTTGGAGCTTGTTTTTGGAAAAGTGTTCATTTCTGTATTTCAACATGATTTAGAGCTTGTTTTTGGAAAAGTGTTTTCTTCTGTATTTCAACATGATTTAGAGCTTGTTTTTGGAAAAGTGTTTATTTCTGTATTTCAATGTTGCAACTTGCTGAAAACTGTCCACAGTGTTCCTAACATCCTGATTAAACAGTACTGAAAAAAAATTAACTTCCAGAGTGCATCAAACATGATTTAGAGCTTGTTTATGGAAAAGTGTTTATTTCTGTATTTCAACATGATTTGGAGCTTGTTTTTGGAAAAGTGTCAATTTCTGTATTTCAACATGATTTGAAGCTTGTTTTTGAAAAGTGCTTATTTCTGTTTTTCAACATGATTTAGAGCTTGTTTTTGGAAAAGTGTTTATTTCTGTATTTCAATGTTGCAACTTGCTGAAAACTGTCCACAGTGTTCCTAACATCCTGATTAAACAGTACTGAAAAAAAATTAACTTCCAGAGTGCATCAAACATGATTTAGAGCTTGTTTATGGAAAAGTGTCAATTTCTGTATTTCAACATGATTTGGAGCTTGTTTTTGGAAAAGTGTTCATTTCTGTATTTCAACATGATTTAGAGCTTGTTTTTGGAAAAGTGTTTATTTCTGTATTTCAATGTTGCAACTTGCTGAAAACTGTCCACAGTGTTCCTAACATCCTGATTAAACAGTACTGAAAAAAAATTAACTTCCAGAGTGCATCAAACATGATTTAGAGCTTGTTTATGGAAAAGTGTTTATTTCTGTATTTCAACATGATTTGGAGCTTGTTTTTGGAAAAGTGTTTATTTCTGTATTTCAATGTTGCAACTTGCTGAAAACTGTCCACAGTGTTCCTAACATCCTGATTAAACAGTACTGAAAAAAAATTAACTTCCAGAGTGCATCAAACATGATTTAGAGCTTGTTTATGGAAAAGTGTCAATTTCTGTATTTCAACATGATTTGAAGCTTGTTTTTGGAAAAGTGTTTATTTCTGTATTTCAATGTTGCAACTTGCTGAAAACTGTCCACAGTGTTCCTAACATCCTGATTAAACAGTACTGAAAAAAAATTAACTTCCAGAGTGCATCAAACATGATTTAGAGCTTGTTTATGGAAAAGTGTCAATTTCTGTATTTCAACATGATTTGGAGCTTGTTTTTGGAAAAGTGTCAATTTCTGTATTTCAACATGATTTGAAGCTTGTTTTTGAAAAGTGCTTATTTCTGTTTTTCAACATGAAATAGAGCTTGTTTTTGGAAAAGTGTTTATTTCTGTATTTCAATGTTGCAACTTGCTGAAAACTGTCCACAGTGTTCCTAACATCCTGATTAAACAGTACTGAAAAAAAATTAACTTCCAGAGTGCATCAAACATGATTTAGAGCTTGTTTATGGAAAAGTGTTAATTTCTGTATTTCAACATGATTTGGAGCTTGTTTTTGGAAAAGTGTTCATTTCTGTATTTCAACATGATTTAGAGCTTGTTTTTGGAAAAGTGTTTTCTTCTGTATTTCAACATGATTTAGAGCTTGTTTTTGGAAAAGTGTTTATTTCTGTATTTCAATGTTGCAACTTGCTGAAAACTGTCCACAGTGTTCCTAACATCCTGATTAAACAGTACTGAAAAAAAATTAACTTCCAGAGTGCATCAAACATGATTTAGAGCTTGTTTATGGAAAAGAATTTATTTCTGTATTTCAACATGATTTGGAGCTTGTTTTTGGAAAAGTGTTTATTTCTGTATTTCAATGTTGCAACTTGCTGAAAACTGTCCACAGTGTTCCTAACATCCTGATTAAACAGTACTGAAAAAAAATTAACTTCCAGAGTGCATCAAACATGATTTAGAGCTTGTTTATGGAAAAGTGTTTATTTCTGTATTTCAACATGATTTGGAGCTTGTTTTTGGAAAAGTGTCAATTTCTGTATTTCAACATGATTTGAAGCTTGTTTTTGGAAAAGTGTTTATTTCTGTATTTCAATGTTGCAACTTGCTGAAAACTGTCCACAGTGTTCCTAACATCCTGATTAAACAGTACTGAAAAAAAATTAACTTCCAGAGTGCATCAAACATGATTTAGAGCTTGTTTATGGAAAAGTGTTTATTTCTGTATTTCAACATGATTTGGAGCTTGTTTTTGGAAAAGTGTCAATTTCTGTATTTCAACATGATTTGAAGCTTGTTTTTAAAAAGTGCTTATTTCTGTTTTTCAACATGATTTAGAGCATGTTTTTGGAAAACTGTTTATTTCTGTATTTCAATGTTGCAACTTGCTGAAAACTGTCCACAGTGTTCCTAAAATCCTGATTAAACAGTACTGAAAAAAAATGTACTTCCAGAGTGCATCAAACATGATTTAGAGCTTGTTTATGGAAAAGTGTCAATTTCTGTATTTCAACATGATTTGGAGCTTGTTTTTGGAAAAGTGTTCATTTCTGTATTTCAACATGATTTAGAGCTTGTTCATGGAAAAGTGTTTATTTCTGTATTTCAATGTTGCAACTTGCTGAAAACTGTCCACAGTGTTCCTAACATCCTGATTAAACAGTACTGAAAAAAAATTAACTTCCAGAGTGCATCAAACATGATTTAGAGCTTGTTTATGGAAAAGTTTTTATTTCTGTATTTCAACATGATTTGGAGCTTGTTTTTGGAAAAGTGTTTATTTCTGTATTTCAATGTTGCAACTTGCTGAAAACTGTCCACAGTGTTCCTAACATCCTGATTAAACAGTACTGAAAAAAAATTTACTTCCAGAGTGCATCAAACATGATTTAGAGCTTGTTTATGGAAAAGTGTCAATTTCTGTATTTCAACATGATTTGAAGCTTGTTTTTGGAAAAGTTTTTATTTCTGTATTTCAATGTTGCAACTTGCTGAAAACTGTCCACAGTGTTCCTAACATCCTGATTAAACAGTACTGAAAAAAAATTAACTTCCAGAGTGCATCAAACATGATTTAGAGCTTGTTTATGGAAAAGTGTTTATTTCTGTATTTCAACATGATTTGGAGCTTGTTTTTGGAAAAGTGTCAATTTCTGTATTTCAACATGATTTGAAGCTTGTTTTTGGAAAAGTGTTTATTTCTGTATTTCAATGTTGCAACTTGCTGAAAACTGTCCACAGTGTTCCTAACTTCCTGACTAAACAGTACTGAAAAAAAATTTACTTCCAGAGTGCATCAAACATGATTTAGAGCTTGTTTATGGAAAAGTGTCAATTTCTGTATTTCAACATGATTTGGAGCTTGTTTTTGGAAAAGTGTTCATTTCTGTATTTCAACATGATTTGAAGCTTGTTTTTGGAAAAGTGTTTATTTCTGTATTTCAATGTTGCAACTTGCTGAAAACTGTCCACAGTGTTCCTAACATCCTGATTAAACAGTACTGAAAAAAAATTAACTTCCAGAGTGCATCAAACATGATTTAGAGCTTGTTTATGGAAAAGTGTTTATTTCTGTATTTCAACATGATTTGGAGCTTGTTTTTGGAAAAGTGTTTATTTCTGTATTTCAATGTTGCAACTTGCTGAAAACTGTCCACAGTGTTCCTAACATCCTGATTAAACAGTACTGAAAAAAAATTAACTTCCAGAGTGCATCAAACATGATTTAGAGCTTGTTTATGGAAAAGTGTCAATTTCTGTATTTCAACATGATTTGAAGCTTGTTTTTGGAAAAGTGTTTATTTCTGTATTTCAATGTTGCAACTTGCTGAAAACTGTCCACAGTGTTCCTAACATCCTGATTAAACAGTACTGAAAAAAAATTAACTTCCAGAGTGCATCAAACATGATTTAGAGCTTGTTTATGGAAAAGTGTTTATTTCTGTATTTCAACATGATTTGGAGCTTGTTTTTGGAAAAGTGTCAATTTCTGTATTTCAACATGATTTGAAGCTTGTTTTTGGAAAAGTGTTTATTTCTGTATTTCAATGTTGCAACTTGCTGAAAACTGTCCACAGTGTTCCTAACATCCTGATTAAACAGTACTGAAAAAAAATTAACTTCCAGAGTGCATCAAACATGATTTAGAGCTTGTTTATGGAAAAGTGTCAATTTCTGTATTTCAACATGATTTGGAGCTTGTTTTTGGAAAAGTGTCAATTTCTGTATTTCAACATGATTTGAAGCTTGTTTTTGGAAAAGTGTTTATTTCTGTATTTCAATGTTGCAACTTGCTGAAAACTGTCCACAGTGTTCCTAACATCCTGATTAAACAGTACTGAAAAAAAATTAACTTCCAGAGTGCATCAAACATGATTTAGAGCTTGTTTATGGAAAAGTGTCAATTTCTGTATTTCAACATGATTTGGAGCTTGTTTTTGGAAAAGTGTTCATTTCTGTATTTCAACATGATTTAGAGCTTGTTTTTGGAAAAGTGTTTTCTTCTGTATTTCAACATGATTTAGAGCTTGTTTTTGGAAAAGTGTTTATTTCTGTATTTCAATGTTGCAACTTGCTGAAAACTGTCCACAGTGTTCCTAACATCCTGATTAAACAGTACTGAAAAAAAATTAACTTCCAGAGTGCATCAAACATGATTTAGAGCTTGTTTATGGAAAAGTGTCAATTTCTGTATTTCAACATGATTTGGAGCTTGTTTTTGGAAAAGTGTCAATTTCTGTATTTCAACATGATTTGAAGCTTGTTTTTGAAAAGTGCTTATTTCTGTTTTTCAACATGAAATAGAGCTTGTTTTTGGAAAAGTGTTTATTTCTGTATTTCAATGTTGCAACTTGCTGAAAACTGTCCACAGTGTTCCTAACATCCTGATTAAACAGTACTGAAAAAAAATTAACTTCCAGAGTGCATCAAACATGATTTAGAGCTTGTTTATGGAAAAGTGTCAATTTCTGTATTTCAACATGATTTGGAGCTTGTTTTTGGAAAAGTGTTATTTCTGTATTTCAACATGATTTAGAGCTTGTTTTTGGAAAAGTGTTTTCTTCTGTATTTCAACATGATTTAGAGCTTGTTTTTGGAAAAGTGTTTATTTCTGTATTTCAATGTTGCAACTTGCTGAAAACTGTCCACAGTGTTCCTAACATCCTGATTAAACAGTACTGAAAAAAAATTAACTTCCAGAGTGCATCAAACATGATTTAGAGCTTGTTTATGGAAAAGTATTTATTTCTGTATTTCAACATGATTTGGAGCTTGTTTTTGGAAAAGTGTTTATTTCTGTATTTCAATGTTGCAACTTGCTGAAAACTGTCCACAGTGTTCCTAACATCCTGATTAAACAGTACTGAAAAAAAATTAACTTCCAGAGTGCATCAAACATGATTTAGAGCTTGTTTATGGAAAAGTGTTTATTTCTGTATTTCAACATGATTTGGAGCTTGTTTTTGGAAAAGTGTCAATTTCTGTATTTCAACATGATTTGAAGCTTGTTTTTGGAAAAGTGTTTATTTCTGTATTTCAATGTTGCAACTTGCTGAAAACTGTCCACAGTGTTCCTAACATCCTGATTAAACAGTACTGAAAAAAAATTAACTTCCAGAGTGCATCAAACATGATTTAGAGCTTGTTTATGGAAAAGTGTTTATTTCTGTATTTCAACATGATTTGGAGCTTGTTTTTGGAAAAGTGTTTATTTCTGTATTTCAATGTTGCAACTTGCTGAAAACTGTCCACAGTGTTCCTAACATCCTGATTAAACAGTACTGAAAAAAAATTTACTTCCAGAGTGCATCAAACATGATTTAGAGCTTGTTTATGGAAAAGTGTCAATTTCTGTATTTCAACATGATTTGAAGCTTGTTTTTGGAAAAGTGTTTATTTCTGTATTTCAATGTTGCAACTTGCTGAAAACTGTCCACAGTGTTCCTAACATCCTGATTAAACAGTACTGAAAAAAAATTAACTTCCAGAGTGCATCAAACATGATTTAGAGCTTGTTTATGGAAAAGTGTTTATTTCTGTATTTCAACATGATTTGGAGCTTGTTTTTGGAAAAGTGTCAATTTCTGTATTTCAACATGATTTGAAGCTTGTTTTTGGAAAAGTGTTTATTTCTGTATTTCAATGTTGCAACTTGCTGAAAACTGTCCACAGTGTTCCTAACTTCCTGATTAAACAGTACTGAAAAAAAATTTACTTCCAGAGTGCATCAAACATGATTTAGAGCTTGTTTATGGAAAAGTTTTTATTTCTGTATTTCAACATGATTTGGAGCTTGTTTTTGGAAAAGTATCAATTTCTGTATTTCAACATGATTTGAAGCTTGTTTTTAAAAAGTGCTTATTTCTGTTTTTCAACATGATTTAGAGCATGTTTTTGGAAAAGTGTTTATTTCTGTATTTCAATGTTGCAACTTGCTGAAAACTGTCCACAGTGTTCCTAACTTCCTGACTAAACAGTACTGAAAAAAAATTTACTTCCAGAGTGCATCAAACATGATTTAGAGCTTGTTTATGGAAAAGTGTCAATTTCTGTATTTCAACATGATTTGGAGCTTGTTTTTGGAAAAGTGTTCATTTCTGTATTTCAACATGATTTAGAGCTTGTTCATGGAAAAGTGTTTATTTCTGTATTTCAATGTTGCAACTTGCTGAAAACTGTCCACAGTGTTCCTAACATCCTGATTAAACAGTACTGAAAAAAAATTAACTTCCAGAGTGCATCAAACATGATTTAGAGCTTGTTTATGGAAAAGTTTTTATTTCTGTATTTCAACATGATTTGGAGCTTGTTTTTGGAAAAGTGTTTATTTCTGTATTTCAATGTTGCAACTTGCTGAAAACTGTCCACAGTGTTCCTAACATCCTGATTAAACAGTACTGAAAAAAAATTTACTTCCAGAGTGCATCAAACATGATTTAGAGCTTGTTTATGGAAAAGTGTCAATTTCTGTATTTCAACATGATTTGAAGCTTGTTTTTGGAAAAGTGTTTATTTCTGTATTTCAATGTTGCAACTTGCTGAAAACTGTCCACAGTGTTCCTAACATCCTGATTAAACAGTACTGAAAAAAAATTAACTTCCAGAGTGCATCAAACATGATTTAGAGCTTGTTTATGGAAAAGTGTTTATTTCTGTATTTCAACATGATTTGGAGCTTGTTTTTGGAAAAGTGTCAATTTCTGTATTTCAACATGATTTGAAGCTTGTTTTTGGAAAAGTGTTTATTTCTGTATTTCAATGTTGCAACTTGCTGAAAACTGTCCACAGTGTTCCTAACTTCCTGACTAAACAGTACTGAAAAAAAATTTACTTCCAGAGTGCATCAAACATGATTTAGAGCTTGTTTATGGAAAAGTGTCAATTTCTGTATTTCAACATGATTTGGAGCTTGTTTTTGGAAAAGTGTTCATTTCTGTATTTCAACATGATTTAGAGCTTGTTTTTGGAAAAGTGTTTTCTTCTGTATTTCAACATGATTTAGAGCTTGTTTTTGGAAAAGTGTTTATTTCTGTATTTCAATGTTGCAACTTGCTGAAAACTGTCCACAGTGTTCCTAACATCCTGATTAAACAGTACTGAAAAAAAATTAACTTCCAGAGTGCATCAAACATGATTTAGAGCTTGTTTATGGAAAAGTGTCTATTTCTGTATTTCAACATGATTTGGAGCTTGTTTTTGGAAAAGTGTTTATTTCTGTATTTCAATGTTGCAACTTGCTGAAAACTGTCCACAGTGTTCCTAACATCCTGATTAAACAGTACTGAAAAAAAATTAACTTCCAGAGTGCATCAAACATGATTTAGAGCTTGTTTATGGAAAAGTGTTTATTTCTGTATTTCAACATGATTTGGAGCTTGTTTTTGGAAAAGTGTCTTATTTCTGTATTTCAACATGATTTGAGCTTGTTTTTGGAAAAGTGTTTATTTCTGTATTTCAATGTTGCAACTTGCTGAAAACTGTCCACAGTGTTCCTAACATCCTGATTAAACAGTACTGAAAAAAAATTAACTTCCAGAGTGCATCAAACATGATTTAGAGCTTGTTTATGGAAAAGTGTTTATTTCTGTATTTCAACATGATTTGGAGCTTGTTTTTGGAAAAGTGTCAATTTCTGTATTTCAACATGATTTGAAGCTTGTTTTTGGAAAAGTGTTTATTTCTGTATTTCAATGTTGCAACTTGCTAAAAACTGTCCACAGTGTTCCTAACATCCTGATTAAACAGTACTGAAAAAAAAATAACTTCCAGAGTGCATCAAACATGATTTAGAGCTTGTTTATGGAAAAGTGTCAATTTCTGTATTTCAACATGATTTGGAGCTTGTTTTTGGAAAAGTGTTCATTTCTGTATTTCAACATGATTTAGAGCTTGTTTTTGGAAAAGTGTTTTCTTCTGTATTTCAACATGATTTAGAGCTTGTTTTTGGAAAAGTGTTTATTTCTGTATTTCAATGTTGCAACTTGCTGAAAACTGTCCACAGTGTTCCTAACATCCTGATTAAACAGTACTGAAAAAAAATTAACTTCCAGAGTGCATCAAACATGATTTAGAGCTTGTTTATGGAAAAGTTATTTCTGTATTTCAACATGATTTGGAGCTTGTTTTTGAAAAGTGTATTTCTGTTTTCAACATGATTTGAGAGCTTGTTTTTGGAAAAGTGTTTATTTCTGTATTTCAATGTTGCAACTTGCTGAAAACTGTCCACAGTGTTCCTAACATCCTGATTAAACAGTACTGAAAAAAAATTAACTTCCAGAGTGCATCAAACATGATTTAGAGCTTGTTTATGGAAAAGTGTTTATTTCTGTATTTCAACATGATTTGGAGCTTGTTTTTGGAAAAGTGTCATTTCTGTATTTCAACATGATTTGAAGCTTGTTTTTGGAAAAGTGTTTATTTCTGTATTTCAATGTTGCAACTTGCTGAAAACTGTCCACAGTGTTCCTAACATCCTGATTAAACAGTACTGAAAAAAAATTAACTTCCAGAGTGCATCAAACATGATTTAGAGCTTGTTTATGGAAAAGTGTTTATTTCTGTATTTCAACATGATTTGGAGCTTGTTTTTGGAAAAGTGTCAATTTCTGTATTTCAACATGATTTGAAGCTTGTTTTTGGAAAAGTGTTTATTTCTGTATTTCAATGTTGCAACTTGCTGAAAACTGTCCACAGTGTTCCTAACATCCTGATTAAACAGTACTGAAAAAAAATTAACTTCCAGAGTGCATCAAACATGATTTAGAGCTTGTTTATGGAAAAGTGTCAATTTCTGTATTTCAACATGATTTGGAGCTTGTTTTTGGAAAAGTGTTCATTTCTGTATTTCAACATGATTTAGAGCTTGTTTTTGGAAAAGTGTTTCTTCTGTATTTCAACATGATTTAGAGCTTGTTTTTGGAAAAGTGTTTATTTCTGTATTTCAATGTTGCAACTTGCTGAAAACTGTCCACAGTGTTCCTAACATCCTGATTAAACAGTACTGAAAAAAATTAACTTCCAGAGTGCATCAAACATGATTTAGAGCTTGTTTATGGAAAAGTTTTTATTTCTGTATTTCAACATGATTTGGAGCTTGTTTTTGGAAAAGTATCAATTTC
Organism: Salvelinus fontinalis; assembly: GCF_029448725.1. Taxonomy (NCBI): domain Eukaryota; kingdom Metazoa; phylum Chordata; class Actinopteri; order Salmoniformes; family Salmonidae; genus Salvelinus; species Salvelinus fontinalis. The sequence continues at coordinate 78,265 of NW_026600709.1, read as the reverse complement.
TGTATTTCAACATGATTTGAAGCTTGTTTTTAAAAAGTGCTTATTTCTGTTTTTCAACATGATTTAGAGCATGTTTTTGGAAAAGTGTTTATTTCTGTATTTCAATGTTGCAACTTGCTGAAAACTGTCCACAGTGTTCCTAACTTCCTGACTAAACAGTACTGAAAAAAAATTTACTTCCAGAGTGCATCAAACATGATTTAGAGCTTGTTTATGGAAAAGTGTCAATTTCTGTATTTCAACATGATTTGGAGCTTGTTTTTGGAAAAGTGTTCATTTCTGTATTTCAACATGATTTAGAGCTTGTTCATGGAAAAGTGTTTATTTCTGTATTTCAATGTTGCAACTTGCTGAAAACTGTCCACAGTGTTCCTAACATCCTGATTAAACAGTACTGAAAAAAAATTAACTTCCAGAGTGCATCAAACATGATTTAGAGCTTGTTTATGGAAAAGTTTTTATTTCTGTATTTCAACATGATTTGGAGCTTGTTTTTGGAAAAGTGTTTATTTCTGTATTTCAATGTTGCAACTTGCTGAAAACTGTCCACAGTGTTCCTAACATCCTGATTAAACAGTACTGAAAAAAAATTTACTTCCAGAGTGCATCAAACATGATTTAGAGCTTGTTTATGGAAAAGTGTCAATTTCTGTATTTCAACATGATTTGAAGCTTGTTTTTGGAAAAGTGTTTATTTCTGTATTTCAATGTTGCAACTTGCTGAAAACTGTCCACAGTGTTCCTAACATCCTGATTAAACAGTACTGAAAAAAAATTAACTTCCAGAGTGCATCAAACATGATTTAGAGCTTGTTTATGGAAAAGTGTTTATTTCTGTATTTCAACATGATTTGGAGCTTGTTTTTGGAAAAGTGTCAATTTCTGTATTTCAACATGATTTGAAGCTTGTTTTTGGAAAAGTGTTTATTTCTGTATTTCAATGTTGCAACTTGCTGAAAACTGTCCACAGTGTTCCTAACTTCCTGACTAAACAGTACTGAAAAAAAATTTTCTTCCAGAGTGCATCAAACATGATTTAGAGCTTGTTTATGGAAAAGTGTCAATTTCTGTATTTCAACATGATTTGGAGCTTGTTTTTGGAAAAGTGTTCATTTCTGTATTTCAACATGATTTGAAGCTTGTTTTTGGAAAAGTGTTTATTTCTGTATTTCAATGTTGCAACTTGCTGAAAACTGTCCACAGTGTTCCTAACATCCTGATTAAACAGTACTGAAAAAAAATTAACTTCCAGAGTGCATCAAACATGATTTAGAGCTTGTTTATGGAAAAGTGTCAATTTCTGTATTTCAACATGATTTGGAGCTTGTTTTTGGAAAAGTGTTCATTTCTGTATTTCAACATGATTTAGAGCTTGTTTTTGGAAAAGTGTTTTCTTCTGTATTTCAACATGATAGAGCTTGTTTTTGGAAAAGTGTTTATTTCTGTATTTCAATGTTGCAACTTGCTGAAAACTGTCCACAGTGTTCCTAACATCCTGATTAAACAGTACTGAAAAAAAATTAACTTCCAGAGTGCATCAAACATGATTTAGAGCTTGTTTATGGAAAAGTGTTAATTTCTGTATTTCAACATGATTTGGAGCTTGTTTTTGAAAAGTGTTTTTTCTGTATTTCAACATGATTTAGAGCTTGTTTTTGGAAAAGTGTTTTTTCTGTATTTCAACATGATTTAGAGCTTGTTTTTGGAAAAGTGTTTATTTCTGTATTTCAATGTTGCAACTTGCTGAAAACTGTCCACAGTGTTCCTAACATCCTGATTAAACAGTACTGAAAAAAAATTAACTTCCAGAGTGCATCAAACATGATTTAGAGCTTGTTTATGGAAAAGTGTCTATTTCTGTATTTCAACATGATTTGGAGCTTGTTTTTGGAAAAGTGTTTATTTCTGTATTTCAATGTTGCAACTTGCTGAAAACTGTCCACAGTGTTCCTAACATCCTGATTAAACAGTACTGAAAAAAAATTAACTTCCAGAGTGCATCAAACATGATTTAGAGCTTGTTTATGGAAAAGTGTTTATTTCTGTATTTCAACATGATTTGGAGCTTGTTTTTGGAAAAGTGTCATTTCTGTATTTCAACATGATTTGAAGCTTGTTTTTGGAAAAGTGTTTATTTCTGTATTTCAATGTTGCAACTTGCTGAAAACTGTCCACAGTGTTCCTAACATCCTGATTAAACAGTACTGAAAAAAAATTAACTTCCAGAGTGCATCAAACATGATTTAGAGCTTGTTTATGGAAAAGTGTTTATTTCTGTATTTCAACATGATTTGGAGCTTGTTTTTGGAAAAGTGTTTATTTCTGTATTTCAATGTTGCAACTTGCTGAAAACTGTCCACAGTGTTCCTAACATCCTGATTAAACAGTACTGAAAAAAAATTTACTTCCAGAGTGCATCAAACATGATTTAGAGCTTGTTTATGGAAAAGTGTCAATTTCTGTATTTCAACATGATTTGAAGCTTGTTTTTGGAAAAGTGTTTATTTCTGTATTTCAATGTTGCAACTTGCTGAAAACTGTCCACAGTGTTCCTAACATCCTGATTAAACAGTACTGAAAAAAAATTAACTTCCAGAGTGCATCAAACATGATTTAGAGCTTGTTTATGGAAAAGTGTTTATTTCTGTATTTCAACATGATTTGGAGCTTGTTTTTGGAAAAGTGTCAATTTCTGTATTTCAACATGATTTGAAGCTTGTTTTTGGAAAAGTGTTTATTTCTGTATTTCAATGTTGCAACTTGCTGAAAACTGTCCACAGTGTTCCTAACATCCTGATTAAACAGTACTGAAAAAAAATTAACTTCCAGAGTGCATCAAACATGATTTAGAGCTTGTTTATGGAAAAGTGTTTATTTCTGTATTTCAACATGATTTGGAGCTTGTTTTTGGAAAAGTGTCAATTTCTGTATTTCAACATGATTTGAAGCTTGTTTTTGGAAAAGTGTTTATTTCTGTATTTCAATGTTGCAACTTGCTGAAAACTGTCCACAGTGTTCCTAACATCCTGATTAAACAGTACTGAAAAAAAATTAACTTCCAGAGTGCATCAAACATGATTTAGAGCTTGTTTATGGAAAAGTGTCAATTTCTGTATTTCAACATGATTTGGAGCTTGTTTTTGGAAAAGTGTTCATTTCTGTATTTCAACATGATTTAGAGCTTGTTTTTGGAAAAGTGTTTTCTTCTGTATTTCAACATGATTTAGAGCTTGTTTTTGGAAAAGTGTTTATTTCTGTATTTCAATGTTGCAACTTGCTGAAAACTGTCCACAGTGTTCCTAACATCCTGATTAAACAGTACTGAAAAAAAATTAACTTCCAGAGTGCATCAAACATGATTTAGAGCTTGTTTATGGAAAAGTGTTTATTTCTGTATTTCAACATGATTTGGAGCTTGTTTTTGGAAAAGTGTCAATTTCTGTATTTCAACATGATTTGAGCTTGTTTTTGAAAAGTGTTATTTCTGTATTTCAACATGATTTAGAGCTTGTTTTTGGAAAAGTGTTTATTTCTGTATTTCAATGTTGCAACTTGCTGAAAACTGTCCACAGTGTTCCTAACATCCTGATTAAACAGTACTGAAAAAAAATTAACTTCCAGAGTGCATCAAACATGATTTAGAGCTTGTTTATGGAAAAGTGTTAATTTCTGTATTTCAACATGATTTGGAGCTTGTTTTTGGAAAAGTGTTCATTTCTGTATTTCAACATGATTTAGAGCTTGTTTTTGGAAAAGTGTTTTCTTCTGTATTTCAACATGATTTAGAGCTTGTTTTTGGAAAAGTGTTTATTTCTGTATTTCAATGTTGCAACTTGCTGAAAACTGTCCACAGTGTTCCTAACATCCTGATTAAACAGTACTGAAAAAAAATTAACTTCCAGAGTGCATCAAACATGATTTAGAGCTTGTTTATGGAAAAGTATTTATTTCTGTATTTCAACATGATTTGGAGCTTGTTTTTGGAAAAGTGTTTATTTCTGTATTTCAATGTTGCAACTTGCTGAAAACTGTCCACAGTGTTCCTAACATCCTGATTAAACAGTACTGAAAAAAAATTAACTTCCAGAGTGCATCAAACATGATTTAGAGCTTGTTTATGGAAAAGTGTTTATTTCTGTATTTCAACATGATTTGGAGCTTGTTTTTGGAAAAGTGTCAATTTCTGTATTTCAACATGATTTGAAGCTTGTTTTTGGAAAAGTGTTTATTTCTGTATTTCAATGTTGCAACTTGCTGAAAACTGTCCACAGTGTTCCTAACATCCTGATTAACCTGTTGGGGATGGGGGCGCTGTTTAGACTATTTATGCTAATTTGGCTAATTTTTTAAACGGCTTCCCACAAAATCCTTGATCGTACAATATGCATATTATTATTATTGTTGGATAGAAAACAGTCTATAGTTTCTATAGGAGTTGAAATTTTGTCTCTAAGTGGAACAGAGCCCATTCTACAGCAATTTCCCTGACATGGAGTCAGATTTGAGAAATGTTGGCCACTTTTCTGAAGTCAGTTAAAAGGGCACTGTCGTTGCTATGACTATACGGACACTTCTTACGTCTTCCCCTGGATGCCTTTACGTGATGACGATTCCAACGGGGTCGATTGCGCGTTCACAGGCCCTACAAATGAAAAAACCCTGAAGCTAGTCATTCTTTGGGAGCTGCGTCATGAGCCTAGAGGACACCGGCGCGCACCTGTTCCAAGCGTTAGTTTAGCCTGTTATATTTCTCCGGTCATCTTTTCACTCGTTATAGGAGTTAAAAACATCATAAAGTAGTTAATTTAAAGCGTTTTATAGCAATTTATATCCGTTTAGTGCGATTTTGGGACATTTATTTTTGCAACGATGTGAAAAGTTGGGCACGCTTTTCAGTTCATCCCGAACGCAGTTGACATTTCCACATGGCAAGAGGACAGCTTTCCACCAAAAGACGATTTCTCCCAAGAAAGGATCCTTTGCCCAAGATACTGATGGAAGAACAGCTCAAGGTAGGACATTTTTATTATGATAAATCGTGTTTCTGTCGAAACATTTTAGTGGCTTAGGACGCCATGTTTTTTGACGTAGCTTCGCTTGGCGCAAACTGTATTGAAAAGTAAGGATAAATTAAAAAATGTAATAACGCAATTGTATTAAGAATTAAATTGTCTATCAATCCCTGTCCACCCTATATTTTTTAGTCACGTTTATGAGTATTTATGTATAAGAGTAGATCACTGTCTAAGTGGCGCAAGGACATTTTCTGACCAGCTGAGCTACATTTCACATTGTCTAACCATGATTTTGGTGGCTAAATATAAACATTTTCGATCAAACTCTATATGGATTGTGTAATATGATGTTACAGGAGTGTCATCGGAAGAATTCTGAGAAGGTTAGTGAAAAAATTAATATCTTTTGGCGATGTTGACTTTTATCGCTCACTTTGGCTAGAATCAATGCTGGGCTGCTAATTGCTATGTGCTAAGCTAATATAACGATTTATTGTGTTTTCGCTGTAAGACACTTAGAAAATCTGAAATATTGTCTGTATTCACAGGATCTGTGTCTTTCGATTCGTGTATGCTGTGTATTTTTACGAAATGTTTGATGATTAGTAGTTAGGTAAACACGTTGCTCATTGTAATTATTCTAGTCCATTTGTGATGGTGGGTGCAATTGTAAACTATGCCATATACCTGAAATATGCACTTTTTTCTAACAAAACCTATCCCATACCATAAATATGTTATCAGACTGTCATCTGATGAGTTTTTTTGTTGGTTAGGGGCTATAAATATCTTAGTTTAGTCGAATTGGTGATGGCTACTGGTGTTGGTGGACAAATAAAAGATGGTGGATTATGCTAATGTGTTTTTAGGTAATAGATGTACATCTTTACATATTGTGTCTTCCCTGTAAAACATTTTAAAAATCGGAAATGTTGACTGGATTCACAAGATCTGTGTCTTTCATTAGCTGTATTGGACTTTAATGTGTGAAAGTTAAATATTTAAAAAAAATATTTTTTTTGAATTTCGCGGCACTGGTTTTTCAGTGGGGGGGGGGGGGGGTGTGCCGCTAGCGCCACGCTGATCCTAGACAGGTTAAACAGTACTGAAAAAAAATTAACTTCCAGAGTGCATCAAACATGATTTAGAGCTTGTTTATGGAAAAGTGTTTATTTCTGTATTTCAACATGATTTGGAGCTTGTTTTTGGAAAAGTGTCAATTTCTGTATTTCAACATGATTTGAAGCTTGTTTTTGGAAAAGTGTTTATTTCTGTATTTCAATGTTGCAACTTGCTAAAAACTGTCCACAGTGTTCCTAACATCCTGATTAAACAGTACTGAAAAAAAAATAACTTCCAGAGTGCATCAAACATGATTTAGAGCTTGTTTATGGAAAAGTGTCAATTTCTGTATTTCAACATGATTTGGAGCTTGTTTTTGGAAAAGTGTTCATTTCTGTATTTCAACATGATTTAGAGCTTGTTTTTGGAAAAGTGTTTTCTTCTGTATTTCAACATGATTTAGAGCTTGTTTTTGGAAAAGTGTTTATTTCTGTATTTCAATGTTGCAACTTGCTGAAAACTGTCCACAGTGTTCCTAACATCCTGATTAAACAGTACTGAAAAAAAATTAACTTCCAGAGTGCATCAAACATGATTTAGAGCTTGTTTATGGAAAAGTTTTTATTTCTGTATTTCAACATGATTTGGAGCTTGTTTTTGGAAAAGTATCAATTTCTGTATTTCAACATGATTTGAAGCTTGTTTTTAAAAAGTGCTTATTTCTGTTTTTCAACATGATTTAGAGCATGTTTTTGGAAAAGTGTTTATTTCTGTATTTCAATGTTGCAACTTGCTGAAAACTGTCCACAGTGTTCCTAACTTCCTGACTAAACAGTACTGAAAAAAAATTTACTTCCAGAGTGCATCAAACATGATTTAGAGCTTGTTTATGGAAAAGTGTCAATTTCTGTATTTCAACATGATTTGGAGCTTGTTTTTGGAAAAGTGTTCATTTCTGTATTTCAACATGATTTAGAGCTTGTTTTTGGAAAAGTGTTTATTTCTGTATTTCAATGTTGCAACTTGCTGAAAACTGTCCACAGTGTTCCTAACATCCTGATTAAACAGTACTGAAAAAAAATTAACTTCCAGAGTGCATCAAACATGATTTAGAGCTTGTTTATGGAAAAGTGTTTATTTCTGTATTTCAACATGATTTGGAGCTTGTTTTTGGAAAAGTGTTTATTTCTGTATTTCAATGTTGCAACTTGCTGAAAACTGTCCACAGTGTTCCTAACATCCTGATTAAACAGTACTGAAAAAAAATTAACTTCCAGAGTGCATCAAACATGATTTAGAGCTTGTTTATGGAAAAGTGTTTATTTCTGTATTTCAACATGATTTGGAGCTTGTTTTTGGAAAAGTGTTTATTTCTGTATTTCAATGTTGCAACTTGCTGAAAACTGTCCACAGTGTTCCTAACATCCTGATTAAACAGTACTGAAAAAAAATTAACTTCCAGAGTGCATCAAACATGATTTAGAGCTTGTTTATGGAAAAGTGTTTATTTCTGTATTTCAACATGATTTGGAGCTTGTTTTTGGAAAAGTGTCAATTTCTGTATTTCAACATGATTTGAAGCTTGTTTTTGGAAAAGTGTTTATTTCTGTATTTCAATGTTGCAACTTGCTGAAAACTGTCCACAGTGTTCCTAACATCCTGATTAAACAGTACTGAAAAAAAATTAACTTCCAGAGTGCATCAAACATGATTTAGAGCTTGTTTATGGAAAAGTTTTTATTTCTGTATTTCAACATGATTTAGAGCTTGTTTTTGGAAAAGTGTTTATTTCTGTATTTCAATGTTGCAACTTGCTGAAAACTGTCCACAGTGTTCCTAACATCCTGATTAAACAGTACTGAAAAAAAATTAACTTCCAGAGTGCATCAAACATGATTTAGAGCTTGTTTATGGAAAAGTGTTTATTTCTGTATTTCAACATGATTTGGAGCTTGTTTTTGGAAAAGTGTTTATTTCTGTATTTCAATGTTGCAACTTGCTGAAAACTGTCCACAGTGTTCCTAACATCCTGATTAAACAGTACTGAAAAAAAATTAACTTCCAGAGTGCATCAAACATGATTTAGAGCTTGTTTATGGAAAAGTTTTTATTTCTGTATTTCAACATGATTTGAGCTTGTTTTTGGAAAAGTGTTTATTTCTGTATTTCAATGTTGCAACTTGCTGAAAACTGTCCACAGTGTTCCTAACATCCTGATTAAACAGTACTGAAAAAAAATTAACTTCCAGAGTGCATCAAACATGATTTAGAGCTTGTTTATGGAAAAGTGTCTATTTCTGTATTTCAACATGATTTGGAGCTTGTTTTTGGAAAAGTGTTTATTTCTGTATTTCAATGTTGCAACTTGCTGAAAACTGTCCACAGTGTTCCTAACATCCTGATTAAACAGTACTGAAAAAAAATTAACTTCCAGAGTGCATCAAACATGATTTAGAGCTTGTTTATGGAAAAGTGTTTATTTCTGTATTTCAACATGATTTGGAGCTTGTTTTTGGAAAAGTGTTTATTTCTGTATTTCAATGTTGCAACTTGCTGAAAACTGTCCACAGTGTTCCTAACATCCTGATTAAACAGTACTGAAAAAAAATTAACTTCCAGAGTGCATCAAACATGATTTAGAGCTTGTTTATGGAAAAGTGTTTATTTCTGTATTTCAACATGATTTGGAGCTTGTTTTTGGAAAAGTGTCAATTTCTGTATTTCAACATGATTTGAAGCTTGTTTTTGGAAAAGTGTTTATTTCTGTATTTCAATGTTGCAACTTGCTGAAAACTGTCCACAGTGTTCCTAACATCCTGATTAAACAGTACTGAAAAAAAATTAACTTCCAGAGTGCATCAAACATGATTTAGAGCTTGTTTATGGAAAAGTGTTTATTTCTGTATTTCAACATGATTTGGAGCTTGTTTTTGGAAAAGTGTCAATTTCTGTATTTCAACATGATTTGAAGCTTGTTTTTGGAAAAGTGTTTATTTCTGTATTTCAATGTTGCAACTTGCTGAAAACTGTCCACAGTGTTCCTAACATCCTGATTAAACAGTACTGAAAAAAAATTAACTTCCAGAGTGCATCAAACATGATTTAGAGCTTGTTTATGGAAAAGTGTCAATTTCTGTATTTCAACATGATTTGGAGCTTGTTTTTGGAAAAGTGTTCATTTCTGTATTTCAACATGATTTAGAGCTTGTTTTTGGAAAAGTGTTTCTTCTGTATTTCAACATGATTTAGAGCTTGTTTTTGGAAAAGTGTTTATTTCTGTATTTCAATGTTGCAACTTGCTGAAAACTGTCCACAGTGTTCCTAACATCCTGATTAAACAGTACTGAAAAAAAATTAACTTCCAGAGTGCATCAAACATGATTTAGAGCTTGTTTATGGAAAAGTGTTTATTTCTGTATTTCAACATGATTTGGAGCTTGTTTTTGGAAAAGTGTCAATTTCTGTATTTCAACATGATTTGAAGCTTGTTTTTAAAAAGTGCTTATTTCTGTTTTTCAACATGATTTAGAGCATGTTTTTGGAAAAGTGTTTATTTCTGTATTTCAATGTTGCAACTTGCTGAAAACTGTCCACAGTGTTCCTAACTTCCTGACTAAACAGTACTGAAAAAAAATTTACTTCCAGAGTGCATCAAACATGATTTAGAGCTTGTTTATGGAAAAGTGTCAATTTCTGTATTTCAACATGATTTGGAGCTTGTTTTTGGAAAAGTGTTCATTTCTGTATTTCAACATGATTTAGAGCTTGTTCTTGGAAAAGTGTTTATTTCTGTATTTCAATGTTGCAACTTGCTGAAAACTGTCCACAGTGTTCCTAACATCCTGATTAAACAGTACTGAAAAAAAATTAACTTCCAGAGTGCATCAAACATGATTTAGAGCTTGTTTATGGAAAAGTTTTTATTTCTGTATTTCAACATGATTTGGAGCTTGTTTTTGGAAAAGTGTTTATTTCTGTATTTCAATGTTGCAACTTGCTGAAAACTGTCCACAGTGTTCCTAACATCCTGATTAAACAGTACTGAAAAAAAATTTACTTCCAGAGTGCATCAAACATGATTTAGAGCTTGTTTATGGAAAAGTGTCAATTTCTGTATTTCAACATGATTTGAAGCTTGTTTTTGGAAAAGTGTTTATTTCTGTATTTCAATGTTGCAACTTGCTGAAAACTGTCCACAGTGTTCCTAACATCCTGATTAAACAGTACTGAAAAAAAATTAACTTCCAGAGTGCATCAAACATGATTTAGAGCTTGTTTATGGAAAAGTGTTTATTTCTGTATTTCAACATGATTTGGAGCTTGTTTTTGGAAAAGTGTCAATTTCTGTATTTCAACATGATTTGAAGCTTGTTTTTGGAAAAGTGTTTATTTCTGTATTTCAATGTTGCAACTTGCTGAAAACTGTCCACAGTGTTCCTAACATCCTGATTAAACAGTACTGAAAAAAAATTAACTTCCAGAGTGCATCAAACATGATTTAGAGCTTGTTTATGGAAAAGTGTCAATTTCTGTATTTCAACATGATTTGGAGCTTGTTTTTGGAAAAGTGTTCATTTCTGTATTTCAACATGATTTGAAGCTTGTTTTTGAAAAGTGCTTATTTCTGTTTTTCAACATGATTTAGAGCTTGTTTTTGGAAAAGTGTTTATTTCTGTATTTCAATGTTGCAACTTGCTGAAAACTGTCCACAGTGTTCCTAACATCCTGATTAAACAGTACTGAAAAAAAATTAACTTCCAGAGTGCATCAAACATGATTTAGAGCTTGTTTATGGAAAAGTGTTTATTTCTGTATTTCAATGTTGCAACTTGCTGAAAACTGTCCACAGTGTTCCTAACATCCTGATTAAACAGTACTGAAAAAAAATTAACTTCCAGAGTGCATCAAACATGATTTAGAGCTTGTTTATGGAAAAGTGTCTATTTCTGTATTTCAACATGATTTGAAGCTTGTTTTTGGAAAAGTGTTTATTTCTGTATTTCAATGTTGCAACTTGCTGAAAACTGTCCACAGTGTTCCTAACATCCTGATTAAACAGTACTGAAAAAAAATTAACTTCCAGAGTGCATCAAACATGATTTAGAGCTTGTTTATGGAAAAGTTTTTATTTCTGTATTTCAACATGATTTGGAGCTTGTTTTTGGAAAAGTGCTTATTTCTGTTTTTCAACACGATTTAGAGCTTGTTTTTGGAAAAGTGTTTATTTCTGTATTTCAATGTTGCAACTTGCTGAAAACTGTCCACAGTGTTCCTAACATCCTGATTAAACAGTACTGAAAAAAATTAACTTCCAGAGTGCATCAAACATGATTTAGAGCTTGTTTATGGAAAAGTTTTTATTTCTGTATTTCAACATGATTTGGAGCTTGTTTTTGGAAAAGTATCAATTTCTGTATTTCAACATGATTTGAAGCTTGTTTTTAAAAAGTGCTTATTTCTGTTTTTCAACATGATTTAGAGCATGTTTTTGGAAAAGTGTTTATTTCTGTATTTCAATGTTGCAACTTGCTGAAAACTGTCCACAGTGTTCCTAACTTCCTGACTAAACAGTACTGAAAAAAAATTTACTTCCAGAGTGCATCAAACATGATTTAGAGCTTGTTTATGGAAAAGTGTCAATTTCTGTATTTCAACATGATTTGGAGCTTGTTTTTGGAAAAGTGTTCATTTCTGTATTTCAACATGATTTAGAGCTTGTTCATGGAAAAGTGTTTATTTCTGTATTTCAATGTTGCAACTTGCTGAAAACTGTCCACAGTGTTCCTAACATCCTGATTAAACAGTACTGAAAAAAAATTAACTTCCAGAGTGCATCAAACATGATTTAGAGCTTGTTTATGGAAAAGTTTTTATTTCTGTATTTCAACATGATTTGGAGCTTGTTTTTGGAAAAGTGTTTATTTCTGTATTTCAATGTTGCAACTTGCTGAAAACTGTCCACAGTGTTCCTAACATCCTGATTAAACAGTACTGAAAAAAAATTTACTTCCAGAGTGCATCAAACATGATTTAGAGCTTGTTTATGGAAAAGTGTCAATTTCTGTATTTCAACATGATTTGAAGCTTGTTTTTGGAAAAGTGTTTATTTCTGTATTTCAATGTTGCAACTTGCTGAAAACTGTCCACAGTGTTCCTAACATCCTGATTAAACAGTACTGAAAAAAAATTAACTTCCAGAGTGCATCAAACATGATTTAGAGCTTGTTTATGGAAAAGTGTTTATTTCTGTATTTCAACATGATTTGGAGCTTGTTTTTGGAAAAGTGTCAATTTCTGTATTTCAACATGATTTGAAGCTTGTTTTTGGAAAAGTGTTTATTTCTGTATTTCAATGTTGCAACTTGCTGAAAACTGTCCACAGTGTTCCTAACTTCCTGACTAAACAGTACTGAAAAAAAATTTTCTTCCAGAGTGCATCAAACATGATTTAGAGCTTGTTTATGGAAAAGTGTCAATTTCTGTATTTCAACATGATTTGGAGCTTGTTTTTGGAAAAGTGTTCATTTCTGTATTTCAACATGATTTGAAGCTTGTTTTTGAAAAGTGCTTATTTCTGTTTTTCAACATGAAATAGAGCTTGTTTTTGGAAAAGTGTTTATTTCTGTATTTCAATGTTGCAACTTGCTGAAAACTGTCCACAGTGTTCCTAACATCCTGATTAAACAGTACTGAAAAAAAATTAACTTCCAGAGTGCATCAAACATGATTTAGAGCTTGTTTATGGAAAAGTGTCAATTTCTGTATTTCAACATGATTTGAAGCTTGTTTTTGGAAAAGTGTTTATTTCTGTATTTCAATGTTGCAACTTGCTGAAAACTGTCCACAGTGTTCCTAACATCCTGATTAAACAGTACTGAAAAAAAATAACTTCCAGAGTGCATCAAACATGATTTAGAGCTTGTTTATGGAAAAGTGTTTATTTCTGTATTTCAATGTTGCAACTTGCTGAAAACTGTCCACAGTGTTCCTAACATCCTGATTAAACAGTACTGAAAAAAAATTTACTTCCAGAGTGCATCAAACATGATTTAGAGCTTGTTTATGGAAAAGTGTCAATTTCTGTATTTCAACATGATTTGAAGCTTGTTTTTGGAAAAGTGTTTATTTCTGTATTTCAATGTTGCAACTTGCTGAAAACTGTCCACAGTGTTCCTAACATCCTGATTAAACAGTACTGAAAAAAAATTAACTTCCAGAGTGCATCAAACATGATTTAGAGCTTGTTTATGGAAAAGTGTTTATTTCTGTATTTCAACATGATTTGGAGCTTGTTTTTGGAAAAGTGTCAATTTCTGTATTTCAACATGATTTGAAGCTTGTTTTTGGAAAAGTGTTTATTTCTGTATTTCAATGTTGCAACTTGCTGAAAACTGTCCACAGTGTTCCTAACTTCCTGACTAAACAGTACTGAAAAAAAATTTACTTCCAGAGTGCATCAAACATGATTTAGAGCTTGTTTATGGAAAAGTGTCAATTTCTGTATTTCAACATGATTTGGAGCTTGTTTTTGGAAAAGTGTTCATTTCTGTATTTCAACATGATTTAGAGCTTGTTTTTGGAAAAGTGTTTTCTTCTGTATTTCAACATGATTTAGAGCTTGTTTTTGGAAAAGTGTTTATTTCTGTATTTCAATGTTGCAACTTGCTGAAAACTGTCCACAGTGTTCCTAACATCCTGATTAAACAGTACTGAAAAAAAATTAACTTCCAGAGTGCATCAAACATGATTTAGAGCTTGTTTATGGAAAAGTGTCAATTTCTGTATTTCAACATGATTTGGAGCTTGTTTTTGGAAAAGTGTCATTTCTGTATTTCAACATGATTTGAAGCTTGTTTTTGGAAAAGTGTTTATTTCTGTATTTCAATGTTGCAACTTGCTGAAAACTGTCCACAGTGTTCCTAACATCCTGATTAAACAGTACTGAAAAAAAATTAACTTCCAGAGTGCATCAAACATGATTTAGAGCTTGTTTATGGAAAAGTGTTAATTTCTGTATTTCAACATGATTTGGAGCTTGTTTTTGGAAAAGTGTTCATTTCTGTATTTCAACATGATTTGAAGCTTGTTTTTGGAAAAGTGTTTATTTCTGTATTTCAATGTTGCAACTTGCTGAAAACTGTCCACAGTGTTCCTAACATCCTGATTAAACAGTACTGAAAAAAAATTAACTTCCAGAGTGCATCAAACATGATTTAGAGCTTGTTTATGGAAAAGTGTCTATTTCTGTATTTCAACATGATTTGGAGCTTGTTTTTGGAAAAGTGTTTATTTCTGTATTTCAATGTTGCAACTTGCTGAAAACTGTCCACAGTGTTCCTAACATCCTGATTAAACAGTACTGAAAAAAAATTAACTTCCAGAGTGCATCAAACATGATTTAGAGCTTGTTTATGGAAAAGTGTTTATTTCTGTATTTCAACATGATTTGGAGCTTGTTTTTGGAAAAGTGTCAATTTCTGTATTTCAACATGATTTGAAGCTTGTTTTTGGAAAAGTGTTTATTTCTGTATTTCAATGTTGCAACTTGCTGAAAACTGTCCACAGTGTTCCTAACATCCTGATTAAACAGTACTGAAAAAAAATTAACTTCCAGAGTGCATCAAACATGATTTAGAGCTTGTTTATGGAAAAGTGTCAATTTCTGTATTTCAACATGATTTGGAGCTTGTTTTTGGAAAAGTGTTTATTTCTGTATTTCAATGTTGCAACTTGCTGAAAACTGTCCACAGTGTTCCTAACATCCTGATTAAACAGTACTGAAAAAAAATTAACTTCCAGAGTGCATCAAACATGATTTAGAGCTTGTTTATGGAAAAGTGTCAATTTCTGTATTTCAACATGATTTGAAGCTTGTTTTTGGAAAAGTGTTTATTTCTGTATTTCAATGTTGCAACTTGCTGAAAACTGTCCACAGTGTTCCTAACATCCTGATTAAACAGTACTGAAAAAAAATTAACTTCCAGAGTGCATCAAACATGATTTAGAGCTTGTTTATGGAAAAGTGTTTATTTCTGTATTTCAACATGATTTGGAGCTTGTTTTTGGAAAAGTGTCAATTTCTGTATTTCAACATGATTTGAAGCTTGTTTTTGGAAAAGTGTTTATTTCTGTATTTCAATGTTGCAACTTGCTGAAAACTGTCCACAGTGTTCCTAACATCCTGATTAAACAGTACTGAAAAAAAATTAACTTCCAGAGTGCATCAAACATGATTTAGAGCTTGTTTATGGAAAAGTGTCAATTTCTGTATTTCAACATGATTTGGAGCTTGTTTTTGGAAAAGTGTCATTTCTGTATTTCAACATGATTTGAAGCTTGTTTTTGGAAAAGTGTTTATTTCTGTATTTCAATGTTGCAACTTGCTGAAAACTGTCCACAGTGTTCCTAACATCCTGATTAAACAGTACTGAAAAAAAATTAACTTCCAGAGTGCATCAAACATGATTTAGAGCTTGTTTATGGAAAAGTGTCAATTTCTGTATTTCAACATGATTTGGAGCTTGTTTTTGGAAAAGTGTTCATTTCTGTATTTCAACATGATTTAGAGCTTGTTTTTGGAAAAGTGTTTTCTTCTGTATTTCAACATGATTTAGAGCTTGTTTTTGGAAAAGTGTTTATTTCTGTATTTCAATGTTGCAACTTGCTGAAAACTGTCCACAGTGTTCCTAACATCCTGATTAAACAGTACTGAAAAAAAATTAACTTCCAGAGTGCATCAAACATGATTTAGAGCTTGTTTATGGAAAAGTGTTTATTTCTGTATTTCAACATGATTTGGAGCTTGTTTTTGGAAAAGTGTCAATTTCTGTATTTCAACTGTTTGGCTTGTTTTAAAAGTGCTTATTTCTGTTTTTCAACATGATAGAGCTTGTTTTTGGAAAAGTGTTTATTTCTGTATTTCAATGTTGCAACTTGCTGAAAACTGTCCACAGTGTTCCTAACATCCTGATTAAACAGTACTGAAAAAAAATTAACTTCCAGAGTGCATCAAACATGATTTAGAGCTTGTTTATGGAAAAGTGTCAATTTCTGTATTTCAACATGATTTGGAGCTTGTTTTTGGAAAAGTGTTCATTTCTGTATTTCAACATGATTTAGAGCTTGTTTTTGGAAAAGTGTTTTCTTCTGTATTTCAACATGATTTAGAGCTTGTTTTTGGAAAAGTGTTTATTTCTGTATTTCAATGTTGCAACTTGCTGAAAACTGTCCACAGTGTTCCTAACATCCTGATTAAACAGTACTGAAAAAAAATTAACTTCCAGAGTGCATCAAACATGATTTAGAGCTTGTTTATGGAAAAGTGTTTATTTCTGTATTTCAACATGATTTGGAGCTTGTTTTTGGAAAAGTGTTTATTTCTGTATTTCAATGTTGCAACTTGCTGAAAACTGTCCACAGTGTTCCTAACATCCTGATTAAACAGTACTGAAAAAAAATTAACTTCCAGAGTGCATCAAACATGATTTAGAGCTTGTTTATGGAAAAGTGTTTATTTCTGTATTTCAACATGATTTGGAGCTTGTTTTTGGAAAAGTGTCAATTTCTGTATTTCAACATGATTTGAAGCTTGTTTTTGGAAAAGTGTTTATTTCTGTATTTCAATGTTGCAACTTGCTGAAAACTGTCCACAGTGTTCCTAACATCCTGATTAAACAGTACTGAAAAAAAATTAACTTCCAGAGTGCATCAAACATGATTTAGAGCTTGTTTATGGAAAAGTGTTTATTTCTGAATGTGCAATTTCTGATTCACATGATTTGGAGCTTGTTTTTGGAAAAGTGTTCATTTCTGTATTTCAACATGATTTAGAGCTTGTTTTTGGAAAAGTGTTTTCTGTATTTCAACATGATTTAGAGCTTGTTTTTGGAAAAGTGTTTATTTCTGTATTTCAATGTTGCAACTTGCTGAAAACTGTCCACAGTGTTCCTAACATCCTGATTAAACAGTACTGAAAAAAAATTAACTTCCAGAGTGCATCAAACATGATTTAGAGCTTGTTTATGGAAAAGTTTTTATTTCTGTATTTCAACATGATTTGGAGCTTGTTTTTGGAAAAGTATCAATTTCTGTATTTCAACATGATTTGAAGCTTGTTTTTAAAAAGTGCTTATTTCTGTTTTTCAACATGATTTAGAGCATGTTTTTGGAAAAGTGTTTATTTCTGTATTTCAATGTTGCAACTTGCTGAAAACTGTCCACAGTGTTCCTAACTTCCTGACTAAACAGTACTGAAAAAAAATTTACTTCCAGAGTGCATCAAACATGATTTAGAGCTTGTTTATGGAAAAGTGTCAATTTCTGTATTTCAACATGATTTGGAGCTTGTTTTTGGAAAAGTGTTCATTTCTGTATTTCAACATGATTTAGAGCTTGTTCATGGAAAAGTGTTTATTTCTGTATTTCAATGTTGCAACTTGCTGAAAACTGTCCACAGTGTTCCTAACATCCTGATTAAACAGTACTGAAAAAAAATTAACTTCCAGAGTGCATCAAACATGATTTAGAGCTTGTTTATGGAAAAGTTTTTATTTCTGTATTTCAACATGATTTGGAGCTTGTTTTTGGAAAAGTGTTTATTTCTGTATTTCAATGTTGCAACTTGCTGAAAACTGTCCACAGTGTTCCTAACATCCTGATTAAACAGTACTGAAAAAAAATTTACTTCCAGAGTGCATCAAACATGATTTAGAGCTTGTTTATGGAAAAGTGTCAATTTCTGTATTTCAACATGATTTGAAGCTTGTTTTTGGAAAAGTGTTTATTTCTGTATTTCAATGTTGCAACTTGCTGAAAACTGTCCACAGTGTTCCTAACATCCTGATTAAACAGTACTGAAAAAAAATTAACTTCCAGAGTGCATCAAACATGATTTAGAGCTTGTTTATGGAAAAGTGTTTATTTCTGTATTTCAACATGATTTGGAGCTTGTTTTTGGAAAAGTGTCAATTTCTGTATTTCAACATGATTTGAAGCTTGTTTTTGGAAAAGTGTTTATTTCTGTATTTCAATGTTGCAACTTGCTGAAAACTGTCCACAGTGTTCCTAACTTCCTGACTAAACAGTACTGAAAAAAAATTTTCTTCCAGAGTGCATCAAACATGATTTAGAGCTTGTTTATGGAAAAGTGTCAATTTCTGTATTTCAACATGATTTGGAGCTTGTTTTTGGAAAAGTGTTCATTTCTGTATTTCAACATGATTTGAAGCTTGTTTTTGAAAAGTGCTTATTTCTGTTTTTCAACATGAAATAGAGCTTGTTTTTGGAAAAGTGTTTATTTCTGTATTTCAATGTTGCAACTTGCTGAAAACTGTCCACAGTGTTCCTAACATCCTGATTAAACAGTACTGAAAAAAAATTAACTTCCAGAGTGCATCAAACATGATTTAGAGCTTGTTTATGGAAAAGTGTTTATTTCTGTATTTCAATGTTGCAACTTGCTGAAAACTGTCCACAGTGTTCCTAACATCCTGATTAAACAGTACTGAAAAAAAATTTACTTCCAGAGTGCATCAAACATGATTTAGAGCTTGTTTATGGAAAAGTGTCAATTTCTGTATTTCAACATGATTTGAAGCTTGTTTTTGGAAAAGTGTTTATTTCTGTATTTCAATGTTGCAACTTGCTGAAAACTGTCCACAGTGTTCCTAACATCCTGATTAAACAGTACTGAAAAAAAATTAACTTCCAGAGTGCATCAAACATGATTTAGAGCTTGTTTATGGAAAAGTGTTTATTTCTGTATTTCAACATGATTTGGAGCTTGTTTTTGGAAAAGTGTCAATTTCTGTATTTCAACATGATTTGAAGCTTGTTTTTGGAAAAGTGTTTATTTCTGTATTTCAATGTTGCAACTTGCTGAAAACTGTCCACAGTGTTCCTAACTTCCTGACTAAACAGTACTGAAAAAAAATTTACTTCCAGAGTGCATCAAACATGATTTAGAGCTTGTTTATGGAAAAGTGTCAATTTCTGTATTTCAACATGATTTGGAGCTTGTTTTTGGAAAAGTGTTCATTTCTGTATTTCAACATGATTTAGAGCTTGTTTTTGGAAAAGTGTTTTCTTCTGTATTTCAACATGATTTAGAGCTTGTTTTTGGAAAAGTGTTTATTTCTGTATTTCAATGTTGCAACTTGCTGAAAACTGTCCACAGTGTTCCTAACATCCTGATTAAACAGTACTGAAAAAAAATTAACTTCCAGAGTGCATCAAACATGATTTAGAGCTTGTTTATGGAAAAAAATTTATTTCTGTATTTCAACATGATTTGGAGCTTGTTTTTGGAAAAGTGTTTATTTCTGTATTTCAATGTTGCAACTTGCTGAAAACTGTCCACAGTGTTCCTAACATCCTGATTAAACAGTACTGAAAAAAAATTAACTTCCAGAGTGCATCAAACATGATTTAGAGCTTGTTTATGGAAAAGTGTTTATTTCTGTATTTCAACATGATTTGGAGCTTGTTTTTGGAAAAGTGTCAATTTCTGTATTTCAACATGATTTGAAGCTTGTTTTTGGAAAAGTGTTTATTTCTGTATTTCAATGTTGCAACTTGCTGAAAACTGTCCACAGTGTTCCTAACATCCTGATTAAACAGTACTGAAAAAAAATTACTTCCAGAGTGCATCAAACATGATTTAGAGCTTGTTTATGGAAAAGTGTTTATTTCTGTATTTCAACATGATTTGGAGCTTGTTTTTGGAAAAGTGTCAATTTCTGTATTTCAACATGATTTGAAGCTTGTTTTTGGAAAAGTGTTTATTTCTGTATTTCAATGTTGCAACTTGCTGAAAACTGTCCACAGTGTTCCTAACATCCTGATTAAACAGTACTGAAAAAAAATTAACTTCCAGAGTGCATCAAACATGATTTAGAGCTTGTTTATGGAAAAGTGTCAATTTCTGTATTTCAACATGATTTGGAGCTTGTTTTTGGAAAAGTGTTCATTTCTGGAAAAGTTCAATTTCTGTATTTCAACATGATTTGAAGCTTGTTTTTGAAAAGTGCTTATTTCTGTTTTTCAACATGATTTAGAGCTTGTTTTTGGAAAAGTGTTTATTTCTGTATTTCAATGTTGCAACTTGCTGAAAACTGTCCACAGTGTTCCTAACATCCTGATTAAACAGTACTGAAAAAAAATTAACTTCCAGAGTGCATCAAACATGATTTAGAGCTTGTTTATGGAAAAGTGTTAATTTCTGTATTTCAACATGATTTGGAGCTTGTTTTTGGAAAAGTGTTTATTTCTGTATTTCAATGTTGCAACTTGCTGAAAACTGTCCACAGTGTTCCTAACATCCTGATTAAACAGTACTGAAAAAAAATTAACTTCCAGAGTGCATCAAACATGATTTAGAGCTTGTTTATGGAAAAGTGATTATTTCTGTATTTCAACATGATTTGGAGCTTGTTTTTGGAAAAGTGTTTATTTCTGTATTTCAATGTTGCAACTTGCTGAAAACTGTCCACAGTGTTCCTAACATCCTGATTAAACAGTACTGAAAAAAAATTAACTTCCAGAGTGCATCAAACATGATTTAGAGCTTGTTTATGGAAAAGTGTTTATTTCTGTATTTCAACATGATTTGGAGCTTGTTTTTGGAAAAGTGTCAATTTCTGTATTTCAACATGATTTGAAGCTTGTTTTTGGAAAAGTGTTTATTTCTGTATTTCAATGTTGCAACTTGCTGAAAACTGTCCACAGTGTTCCTAACATCCTGATTAAACAGTACTGAAAAAAAATTAACTTCCAGAGTGCATCAAACATGATTTAGAGCTTGTTTATGGAAAAGTGTTTATTTCTGTATTTCAACATGATTTGGAGCTTGTTTTTGGAAAAGTGTCAATTTCTGTATTTCAACATGATTTGAAGCTTGTTTTTGGAAAAGTGTTTATTTCTGTATTTCAATGTTGCAACTTGCTGAAAACTGTCCACAGTGTTCCTAACATCCTGATTAAACAGTACTGAAAAAAAATTAACTTCCAGAGTGCATCAAACATGATTTAGAGCTTGTTTATGGAAAAGTGTTTATTTCTGTATTTCAACATGATTTGGAGCTTGTTTTTGGAAAAGTGTCAATTTCTGTATTTCAACATGATTTGAGCTTGTTTTTAAAAGTGCTTATTTCTGTTTTTCAACATGATTT
Organism: Salvelinus fontinalis; assembly: GCF_029448725.1. Taxonomy (NCBI): domain Eukaryota; kingdom Metazoa; phylum Chordata; class Actinopteri; order Salmoniformes; family Salmonidae; genus Salvelinus; species Salvelinus fontinalis. Next base: position 57,022 of record NW_026600709.1, on the reverse strand, counting down.
AGAGCTTGTTTTTGGAAAAGTGTTTATTTCTGTATTTCAATGTTGCAACTTGCTGAAAACTGTCCACAGTGTTCCTAACATCCTGATTAAACAGTACTGAAAAAAAATTAACTTCCAGAGTGCATCAAACATGATTTAGAGCTTGTTTATGGAAAAGTGTTTATTTCTGTATTTCAACATGATTTGGAGCTTGTTTTTGGAAAAGTGTTTATTTCTGTATTTCAATGTTGCAACTTGCTGAAAACTGTCCACAGTGTTCCTAACATCCTGATTAAACAGTACTGAAAAAAAATTAACTTCCAGAGTGCATCAAACATGATTTAGAGCTTGTTTATGGAAAAGTGTTTATTTCTGTATTTCAACATGATTTGGAGCTTGTTTTTGGAAAAGTGTCAATTTCTGTATTTCAACATGATTTGAAGCTTGTTTTTGGAAAAGTGTTTATTTCTGTATTTCAATGTTGCAACTTGCTGAAAACTGTCCACAGTGTTCCTAACATCCTGATTAAACAGTACTGAAAAAAAATTAACTTCCAGAGTGCATCAAACATGATTTAGAGCTTGTTTATGGAAAAGTGTTTATTTCTGTATTTCAACATGATTTGGAGCTTGTTTTTGGAAAAGTGTCAATTTCTGTATTTCAACATGATTTGAAGCTTGTTTTTGGAAAAGTGTTTATTTCTGTATTTCAATGTTGCAACTTGCTGAAAACTGTCCACAGTGTTCCTAACATCCTGATTAAACAGTACTGAAAAAAAATTAACTTCCAGAGTGCATCAAACATGATTTAGAGCTTGTTTATGGAAAAGTGTTTATTTCTGTATTTCAACATGATTTGGAGCTTGTTTTTGGAAAAGTGTCAATTTCTGTATTTCAACATGATTTGAAGCTTGTTTTTGAAAAGTGCTTATTTCTGTTTTTCAACATGATTTAGAGCTTGTTTTTGGAAAAGTGTTTATTTCTGTATTTCAATGTTGCAACTTGCTGAAAACTGTCCACAGTGTTCCTAACATCCTGATTAAACAGTACTGAAAAAAAATTAACTTCCAGAGTGCATCAAACATGATTTAGAGCTTGTTTATGGAAAAGTGTTTATTTCTGTATTTCAACATGATTTGGAGCTTGTTTTTGGAAAAGTGTCAATTTCTGTATTTCAACATGATTTGAAGCTTGTTTTTGGAAAAGTGTTTATTTCTGTATTTCAATGTTGCAACTTGCTGAAAACTGTCCACAGTGTTCCTAACATCCTGATTAAACAGTACTGAAAAAAAAATAACTTCCAGAGTGCATCAAACATGATTTAGAGCTTGTTTATGGAAAAGTGTCAATTTCTGTATTTCAACATGATTTGGAGCTTGTTTTTGGAAAAGTGTTCATTTCTGTATTTCAACATGATTTAGAGCTTGTTTTTGGAAAAGTGTTTTCTTCTGTATTTCAACATGATTTAGAGCTTGTTTTTGGAAAAGTGTTTATTTCTGTATTTCAATGTTGCAACTTGCTGAAAACTGTCCACAGTGTTCCTAACATCCTGATTAAACAGTACTGAAAAAAAATTAACTTCCAGAGTGCATCAAACATGATTTAGAGCTTGTTTATGGAAAAGTGTCAATTTCTGTATTTCAACATGATTTGGAGCTTGTTTTTGGAAAAGTGTCAATTTCTGTATTTCAACATGATTTGAAGCTTGTTTTTGAAAAGTGCTTATTTCTGTTTTTCAACATGAAATAGAGCTTGTTTTTGGAAAAGTGTTTATTTCTGTATTTCAATGTTGCAACTTGCTGAAAACTGTCCACAGTGTTCCTAACATCCTGATTAAACAGTACTGAAAAAAAATTAACTTCCAGAGTGCATCAAACATGATTTAGAGCTTGTTTATGGAAAAGTGTTAATTTCTGTATTTCAACATGATTTGGAGCTTGTTTTTGGAAAAGTGTTTATTTCTGTATTTCAACATGATTTAGAGCTTGTTTTTGGAAAAGTGTTTTCTTCTGTATTTCAACATGATTTAGAGCTTGTTTTTGGAAAAGTGTTTATTTCTGTATTTCAATGTTGCAACTTGCTGAAAACTGTCCACAGTGTTCCTAACATCCTGATTAAACAGTACTGAAAAAAAATTAACTTCCAGAGTGCATCAAACATGATTTAGAGCTTGTTTATGGAAAAAAATTTATTTCTGTATTTCAACATGATTTGGAGCTTGTTTTTGGAAAAGTGTTTATTTCTGTATTTCAATGTTGCAACTTGCTGAAAACTGTCCACAGTGTTCCTAACATCCTGATTAAACAGTACTGAAAAAAAATTAACTTCCAGAGTGCATCAAACATGATTTAGAGCTTGTTTATGGAAAAGTGTTTATTTCTGTATTTCAACATGATTTGGAGCTTGTTTTTGGAAAAGTGTCAATTTCTGTATTTCAACATGATTTGAAGCTTGTTTTTGGAAAAGTGTTTATTTCTGTATTTCAATGTTGCAACTTGCTGAAAACTGTCCACAGTGTTCCTAACATCCTGATTAAACAGTACTGAAAAAAAATTAACTTCCAGAGTGCATCAAACATGATTTAGAGCTTGTTTATGGAAAAGTGTTTATTTCTGTATTTCAACATGATTTGGAGCTTGTTTTTGGAAAAGTGTCAATTTCTGTATTTCAACATGATTTGAAGCTTGTTTTTGGAAAAGTGTTTATTTCTGTATTTCAATGTTGCAACTTGCTGAAAACTGTCCACAGTGTTCCTAACATCCTGATTAAACAGTACTGAAAAAAAATTAACTTCCAGAGTGCATCAAACATGATTTAGAGCTTGTTTATGGAAAAGTTTTTATTTCTGTATTTCAACATGATTTGGAGCTTGTTTTTGGAAAAGTATCAATTTCTGTATTTCAACATGATTTGAAGCTTGTTTTTAAAAAGTGCTTATTTCTGTTTTTCAACATGATTTAGAGCATGTTTTTGGAAAAGTGTTTATTTCTGTATTTCAATGTTGCAACTTGCTGAAAACTGTCCACAGTGTTCCTAACTTCCTGACTAAACAGTACTGAAAAAAAATTTACTTCCAGAGTGCATCAAACATGATTTAGAGCTTGTTTATGGAAAAGTGTCAATTTCTGTATTTCAACATGATTTGGAGCTTGTTTTTGGAAAAGTGTTCATTTCTGTATTTCAACATGATTTAGAGCTTGTTCATGGAAAAGTGTTTATTTCTGTATTTCAATGTTGCAACTTGCTGAAAACTGTCCACAGTGTTCCTAACATCCTGATTAAACAGTACTGAAAAAAAATTAACTTCCAGAGTGCATCAAACATGATTTAGAGCTTGTTTATGGAAAAGTTTTTATTTCTGTATTTCAACATGATTTGGAGCTTGTTTTTGGAAAAGTGTTTATTTCTGTATTTCAATGTTGCAACTTGCTGAAAACTGTCCACAGTGTTCCTAACATCCTGATTAAACAGTACTGAAAAAAAATTTACTTCCAGAGTGCATCAAACATGATTTAGAGCTTGTTTATGGAAAAGTGTCAATTTCTGTATTTCAACATGATTTGAAGCTTGTTTTTGGAAAAGTGTTTATTTCTGTATTTCAATGTTGCAACTTGCTGAAAACTGTCCACAGTGTTCCTAACATCCTGATTAAACAGTACTGAAAAAAAATTAACTTCCAGAGTGCATCAAACATGATTTAGAGCTTGTTTATGGAAAAGTGTTTATTTCTGTATTTCAACATGATTTGGAGCTTGTTTTTGGAAAAGTGTCAATTTCTGTATTTCAACATGATTTGAAGCTTGTTTTTGGAAAAGTGTTTATTTCTGTATTTCAATGTTGCAACTTGCTGAAAACTGTCCACAGTGTTCCTAACTTCCTGACTAAACAGTACTGAAAAAAAATTTTCTTCCAGAGTGCATCAAACATGATTTAGAGCTTGTTTATGGAAAAGTGTCAATTTCTGTATTTCAACATGATTTGGAGCTTGTTTTTGGAAAAGTGTTCATTTCTGTATTTCAACATGATTTGAAGCTTGTTTTTGAAAAGTGCTTATTTCTGTTTTTCAACATGAAATAGAGCTTGTTTTTGGAAAAGTGTTTATTTCTGTATTTCAATGTTGCAACTTGCTGAAAACTGTCCACAGTGTTCCTAACATCCTGATTAAACAGTACTGAAAAAAAATTAACTTCCAGAGTGCATCAAACATGATTTAGAGCTTGTTTATGGAAAAGTGTCAATTTCTGTATTTCAACATGATTTGAAGCTTGTTTTTGGAAAAGTGTTTATTTCTGTATTTCAATGTTGCAACTTGCTGAAAACTGTCCACAGTGTTCCTAACATCCTGATTAAACAGTACTGAAAAAAAAATAACTTCCAGAGTGCATCAAACATGATTTAGAGCTTGTTTATGGAAAAGTGTCAATTTCTGTATTTCAACATGATTTGAAGCTTGTTTTTGGAAAAGTGTTTATTTCTGTATTTCAATGTTGCAACTTGCTGAAAACTGTCCACAGTGTTCCTAACATCCTGATTAAACAGTACTGAAAAAAAATTAACTTCCAGAGTGCATCAAACATGATTTAGAGCTTGTTTATGGAAAAGTGTTTATTTCTGTATTTCAACATGATTTGGAGCTTGTTTTTGGAAAAGTGTCAATTTCTGTATTTCAACATGATTTGAAGCTTGTTTTTGGAAAAGTGTTTATTTCTGTATTTCAATGTTGCAACTTGCTGAAAACTGTCCACAGTGTTCCTAACTTCCTGACTAAACAGTACTGAAAAAAAATTTACTTCCAGAGTGCATCAAACATGATTTAGAGCTTGTTTATGGAAAAGTGTCAATTTCTGTATTTCAACATGATTTGGAGCTTGTTTTTGGAAAAGTGTTCATTTCTGTATTTCAACATGATTTAGAGCTTGTTTTTGGAAAAGTGTTTTCTTCTGTATTTCAACATGATTTAGAGCTTGTTTTTGGAAAAGTGTTTATTTCTGTATTTCAATGTTGCAACTTGCTGAAAACTGTCCACAGTGTTCCTAACATCCTGATTAAACAGTACTGAAAAAAAATTAACTTCCAGAGTGCATCAAACATGATTTAGAGCTTGTTTATGGAAAAAAATTTATTTCTGTATTTCAACATGATTTGGAGCTTGTTTTTGGAAAAGTGTTTATTTCTGTATTTCAATGTTGCAACTTGCTGAAAACTGTCCACAGTGTTCCTAACATCCTGATTAAACAGTACTGAAAAAAAATTAACTTCCAGAGTGCATCAAACATGATTTAGAGCTTGTTTATGGAAAAGTGTTTATTTCTGTATTTCAACATGATTTGGAGCTTGTTTTTGGAAAAGTGTCAATTTCTGCATTTCAACATGATTTGAAGCTTGTTTTTGGAAAAGTGTTTATTTCTGTATTTCAATGTTGCAACTTGCTGAAAACTGTCCACAGTGTTCCTAACATCCTGATTAAACAGTACTGAAAAAAAAATTACTTCCAGAGTGCATCAAACATGATTTAGAGCTTGTTTATGGAAAAGTGTTTATTTCTGTATTTCAACATGATTTGGAGCTTGTTTTTGGAAAAGTGTCAATTTCTGTATTTCAACATGATTTGAAGCTTGTTTTTGGAAAAGTGTTTATTTCTGTATTTCAATGTTGCAACTTGCTAAAAACTGTCCACAGTGTTCCTAACATCCTGATTAAACAGTACTGAAAAAAAAATAACTTCCAGAGTGCATCAAACATGATTTAGAGCTTGTTTATGGAAAAGTGTCAATTTCTGTATTTCAACATGATTTGGAGCTTGTTTTTGGAAAAGTGTTCATTTCTGTATTTCAACATGATTTAGAGCTTGTTTTTGGAAAAGTGTTTTCTTCTGTATTTCAACATGATTTAGAGCTTGTTTTTGGAAAAGTGTTTATTTCTGTATTTCAATGTTGCAACTTGCTGAAAACTGTCCACAGTGTTCCTAACATCCTGATTAAACAGTACTGAAAAAAAATTAACTTCCAGAGTGCATCAAACATGATTTAGAGCTTGTTTATGGAAAAGTGTCAATTTCTGTATTTCAACATGATTTGGAGCTTGTTTTTGGAAAAGTGTCAATTTCTGTATTTCAACATGATTTGAAGCTTGTTTTTGAAAAGTGCTTATTTCTGTTTTTCAACATGAAATAGAGCTTGTTTTTGGAAAAGTGTTTATTTCTGTATTTCAATGTTGCAACTTGCTGAAAACTGTCCACAGTGTTCCTAACATCCTGATTAAACAGTACTGAAAAAAAATTAACTTCCAGAGTGCATCAAACATGATTTAGAGCTTGTTTATGGAAAAGTGTTAATTTCTGTATTTCAACATGATTTGGAGCTTGTTTTTGGAAAAGTGTTTATTTCTGTATTTCAACATGATTTAGAGCTTGTTTTTGGAAAAGTGTTTTCTTCTGTATTTCAACATGATTTAGAGCTTGTTTTTGGAAAAGTGTTTATTTCTGTATTTCAATGTTGCAACTTGCTGAAAACTGTCCACAGTGTTCCTAACATCCTGATTAAACAGTACTGAAAAAAAATTAACTTCCAGAGTGCATCAAACATGATTTAGAGCTTGTTTATGGAAAAAAATTTATTTCTGTATTTCAACATGATTTGGAGCTTGTTTTTGGAAAAGTGTTTATTTCTGTATTTCAATGTTGCAACTTGCTGAAAACTGTCCACAGTGTTCCTAACATCCTGATTAAACAGTACTGAAAAAAAATTAACTTCCAGAGTGCATCAAACATGATTTAGAGCTTGTTTATGGAAAAGTGTTTATTTCTGTATTTCAACATGATTTGGAGCTTGTTTTTGGAAAAGTGTCAATTTCTGTATTTCAACATGATTTGAAGCTTGTTTTTGGAAAAGTGTTTATTTCTGTATTTCAATGTTGCAACTTGCTGAAAACTGTCCACAGTGTTCCTAACATCCTGATTAAACAGTACTGAAAAAAAATTAACTTCCAGAGTGCATCAAACATGATTTAGAGCTTGTTTATGGAAAAGTGTCAATTTCTGTATTTCAACATGATTTGGAGCTTGTTTTTGGAAAAGTGTTCATTTCTGTATTTCAACATGATTTGAGAGCTTGTTTTTGGAAAAGTGTTTATTTCTGTATTTCAATGTTGCAACTTGCTGAAAACTGTCCACAGTGTTCCTAACATCCTGATTAAACAGTACTGAAAAAAAATTAACTTCCAGAGTGCATCAAACATGATTTAGAGCTTGTTTATGGAAAAGTGTTTATTTCTGTATTTCAACATGATTTGGAGCTTGTTTTTGGAAAAGTGTTTATTTCTGTATTTCAATGTTGCAACTTGCTGAAAACTGTCCACAGTGTTCCTAACATCCTGATTAAACAGTACTGAAAAAAAATTAACTTCCAGAGTGCATCAAACATGATTTAGAGCTTGTTTATGGAAAAGTGTCAATTTCTGTATTTCAACATGATTTGGAGCTTGTTTTTGGAAAAGTGTTCATTTCTGTATTTCAACATGATTTAGAGCTTGTTCATGGAAAAGTGTTTATTTCTGTATTTCAATGTTGCAACTTGCTGAAAACTGTCCACAGTGTTCCTAACATCCTGATTAAACAGTACTGAAAAAAAATTAACTTCCAGAGTGCATCAAACATGATTTAGAGCTTGTTTATGGAAAAGTTTTTATTTCTGTATTTCAACATGATTTGGAGCTTGTTTTTGGAAAAGTGTTTATTTCTGTATTTCAATGTTGCAACTTGCTGAAAACTGTCCACAGTGTTCCTAACATCCTGATTAAACAGTACTGAAAAAAAATTTACTTCCAGAGTGCATCAAACATGATTTAGAGCTTGTTTATGGAAAAGTGTCAATTTCTGTATTTCAACATGATTTGAAGCTTGTTTTTGGAAAAGTGTTTATTTCTGTATTTCAATGTTGCAACTTGCTGAAAACTGTCCACAGTGTTCCTAACATCCTGATTAAACAGTACTGAAAAAAAATTAACTTCCAGAGTGCATCAAACATGATTTAGAGCTTGTTTATGGAAAAGTGTTTATTTCTGTATTTCAACATGATTTGGAGCTTGTTTTTGGAAAAGTGTCAATTTCTGTATTTCAACATGATTTGAAGCTTGTTTTTGGAAAAGTGTTTATTTCTGTATTTCAATGTTGCAACTTGCTGAAAACTGTCCACAGTGTTCCTAACTTCCTGACTAAACAGTACTGAAAAAAAATTTTCTTCCAGAGTGCATCAAACATGATTTAGAGCTTGTTTATGGAAAAGTGTCAATTTCTGTATTTCAACATGATTTGGAGCTTGTTTTTGGAAAAGTGTTCATTTCTGTATTTCAACATGATTTGAAGCTTGTTTTTGAAAAGTGCTTATTTCTGTTTTTCAACATGAAATAGAGCTTGTTTTTGGAAAAGTGTTTATTTCTGTATTTCAATGTTGCAACTTGCTGAAAACTGTCCACAGTGTTCCTAACATCCTGATTAAACAGTACTGAAAAAAAATTAACTTCCAGAGTGCATCAAACATGATTTAGAGCTTGTTTATGGAAAAGTGTCAATTTCTGTATTTCAACATGATTTGAAGCTTGTTTTTGGAAAAGTGTTTATTTCTGTATTTCAATGTTGCAACTTGCTGAAAACTGTCCACAGTGTTCCTAACATCCTGATTAAACAGTACTGAAAAAAAAATAACTTCCAGAGTGCATCAAACATGATTTAGAGCTTGTTTATGGAAAAGTGTTTATTTCTGTATTTCAATGTTGCAACTTGCTGAAAACTGTCCACAGTGTTCCTAACATCCTGATTAAACAGTACTGAAAAAAAATTTACTTCCAGAGTGCATCAAACATGATTTAGAGCTTGTTTATGGAAAAGTGTCAATTTCTGTATTTCAACATGATTTGAAGCTTGTTTTTGGAAAAGTGTTTATTTCTGTATTTCAATGTTGCAACTTGCTGAAAACTGTCCACAGTGTTCCTAACATCCTGATTAAACAGTACTGAAAAAAAATTAACTTCCAGAGTGCATCAAACATGATTTAGAGCTTGTTTATGGAAAAGTGTTTATTTCTGTATTTCAACATGATTTGGAGCTTGTTTTTGGAAAAGTGTCAATTTCTGTATTTCAACATGATTTGAAGCTTGTTTTTGGAAAAGTGTTTATTTCTGTATTTCAATGTTGCAACTTGCTGAAAACTGTCCACAGTGTTCCTAACTTCCTGACTAAACAGTACTGAAAAAAAATTTACTTCCAGAGTGCATCAAACATGATTTAGAGCTTGTTTATGGAAAAGTGTCAATTTCTGTATTTCAACATGATTTGGAGCTTGTTTTTGGAAAGTGTTCATTTCTGTATTTCAACATGATTTAGAGCTTGTTTTTGGAAAAGTGTTTTCTTCTGTATTTCAACATGATTTAGAGCTTGTTTTTGGAAAAGTGTTTATTTCTGTATTTCAATGTTGCAACTTGCTGAAAACTGTCCACAGTGTTCCTAACATCCTGATTAAACAGTACTGAAAAAAAATTAACTTCCAGAGTGCATCAAACATGATTTAGAGCTTGTTTATGGAAAAAAATTTATTTCTGTATTTCAACATGATTTGGAGCTTGTTTTTGGAAAAGTGTTTATTTCTGTATTTCAATGTTGCAACTTGCTGAAAACTGTCCACAGTGTTCCTAACATCCTGATTAAACAGTACTGAAAAAAAATTAACTTCCAGAGTGCATCAAACATGATTTAGAGCTTGTTTATGGAAAAGTGTTTATTTCTGTATTTCAACATGATTTGGAGCTTGGTTTTGGAAAAGTGTCAATTTCTGCATTTCAACATGATTTGAAGCTTGTTTTTGGAAAAGTGTTTATTTCTGTATTTCAATGTTGCAACTTGCTGAAAACTGTCCACAGTGTTCCTAACATCCTGATTAAACAGTACTGAAAAAAAAATTACTTCCAGAGTGCATCAAACATGATTTAGAGCTTGTTTATGGAAAAGTGTTTATTTCTGTATTTCAACATGATTTGGAGCTTGTTTTTGGAAAAGTGTCAATTTCTGTATTTCAACATGATTTGAAGCTTGTTTTTGGAAAAGTGTTTATTTCTGTATTTCAATGTTGCAACTTGCTAAAAACTGTCCACAGTGTTCCTAACATCCTGATTAAACAGTACTGAAAAAAAAATAACTTCCAGAGTGCATCAAACATGATTTAGAGCTTGTTTATGGAAAAGTGTCAATTTCTGTATTTCAACATGATTTGGAGCTTGTTTTTGGAAAAGTGTTCATTTCTGTATTTCAACATGATTTAGAGCTTGTTTTTGGAAAAGTGTTTTCTTCTGTATTTCAACATGATTTAGAGCTTGTTTTTGGAAAAGTGTTTATTTCTGTATTTCAATGTTGCAACTTGCTGAAAACTGTCCACAGTGTTCCTAACATCCTGATTAAACAGTACTGAAAAAAAATTAACTTCCAGAGTGCATCAAACATGATTTAGAGCTTGTTTATGGAAAAGTGTCAATTTCTGTATTTCAACATGATTTGGAGCTTGTTTTTGGAAAAGTGTCAATTTCTGTATTTCAACATGATTTGAAGCTTGTTTTTGAAAAGTGCTTATTTCTGTTTTTCAACATGAAATAGAGCTTGTTTTTGGAAAAGTGTTTATTTCTGTATTTCAATGTTGCAACTTGCTGAAAACTGTCCACAGTGTTCCTAACATCCTGATTAAACAGTACTGAAAAAAAATTAACTTCCAGAGTGCATCAAACATGATTTGGAGCTTGTTTTTGGAAAAGTGTTAATTTCTGTATTTCAACATGATTTAGAGCTTGTTTTTGGAAAAGTGTTTATTTCTGTATTTCAACATGATTTAGAGCTTGTTTTTGGAAAAGTGTTTTCTTCTGTATTTCAACATGATTTAGAGCTTGTTTTTGGAAAAGTGTTTATTTCTGTATTTCAATGTTGCAACTTGCTGAAAACTGTCCACAGTGTTCCTAACATCCTGATTAAACAGTACTGAAAAAAAATTAACTTCCAGAGTGCATCAAACATGATTTAGAGCTTGTTTATGGAAAAAAATTTATTTCTGTATTTCAACATGATTTGGAGCTTGTTTTTGGAAAAGTGTTTATTTCTGTATTTCAATGTTGCAACTTGCTGAAAACTGTCCACAGTGTTCCTAACATCCTGATTAAACAGTACTGAAAAAAAATTAACTTCCAGAGTGCATCAAACATGATTTAGAGCTTGTTTATGGAAAAGTGTTTATTTCTGTATTTCAACATGATTTGGAGCTTGTTTTTGGAAAAGTGTCAATTTCTGCATTTCAACATGATTTGAAGCTTGTTTTTGGAAAAGTGTTTATTTCTGTATTTCAATGTTGCAACTTGCTGAAAACTGTCCACAGTGTTCCTAACATCCTGATTAAACAGTACTGAAAAAAAATTTACTTCCAGAGTGCATCAAACATGATTTAGAGCTTGTTTATGGAAAAGTGTTTATTTCTGTATTTCAACATGATTTGGAGCTTGTTTTTGGAAAAGTGTCAATTTCTGTATTTCAACATGATTTGAAGCTTGTTTTTGGAAAAGTGTTTATTTCTGTATTTCAATGTTGCAACTTGCTGAAAACTGTCCACAGTGTTCCTAACATCCTGATTAAACAGTACTGAAAAAAAATTAACTTCCAGAGTGCATCAAACATGATTTAGAGCTTGTTTATGGAAAAGTGTTTATTTCTGTATTTCAACATGATTTGGAGCTTGTTTTTGGAAAAGTGTCAATTTCTGTATTTCAACATGATTTGAAGCTTGTTTTTGGAAAAGTGTTTATTTCTGTATTTCAATGTTGCAACTTGCTGAAAACTGTCCACAGTGTTCCTAACTTCCTGACTAAACAGTACTGAAAAAAAATTTACTTCCAGAGTGCATCAAACATGATTTAGAGCTTGTTTATGGAAAAGTGTCAATTTCTGTATTTCAACATGATTTGGAGCTTGTTTTTGGAAAAGTGTTCATTTCTGTATTTCAACATGATTTGAAGCTTGTTTTTGAAAAGTGCTTATTTCTGTTTTTCAACATGAAATAGAGCTTGTTTTTGGAAAAGTGTTTATTTCTGTATTTCAATGTTGCAACTTGCTGAAAACTGTCCACAGTGTTCCTAACATCCTGATTAAACAGTACTGAAAAAAAATTAACTTCCAGAGTGCATCAAACATGATTTAGAGCTTGTTTATGGAAAAGTGTCAATTTCTGTATTTCAACATGATTTGAAGCTTGTTTTTGGAAAAGTGTTTATTTCTGTATTTCAATGTTGCAACTTGCTGAAAACTGTCCACAGTGTTCCTAACATCCTGATTAAACAGTACTGAAAAAAAATTAACTTCCAGAGTGCATCAAACATGATTTAGAGCTTGTTTATGGAAAAGTGTTTATTTCTGTATTTCAATGTTGCAACTTGCTGAAAACTGTCCACAGTGTTCCTAACATCCTGATTAAACAGTACTGAAAAAAAATTAACTTCCAGAGTGCATCAAACATGATTTAGAGCTTGTTTATGGAAAAGTGTTTATTTCTGTATTTCAACATGATTTGGAGCTTGTTTTTGGAAAAGTGTCAATTTCTGTATTTCAACATGATTTGAAGCTTGTTTTTGGAAAAGTGTTTATTTCTGTATTTCAATGTTGCAACTTGCTGAAAACTGTCCACAGTGTTCCTAACTTCCTGACTAAACAGTACTGAAAAAAAATTTACTTCCAGAGTGCATCAAACATGATTTAGAGCTTGTTTATGGAAAAGTGTCAATTTCTGTATTTCAACATGATTTGGAGCTTGTTTTTGGAAAAGTGTTCATTTCTGTATTTCAACATGATTTAGAGCTTGTTTTTGGAAAAGTGTTTTCTTCTGTATTTCAACATGATTTAGAGCTTGTTTTTGGAAAAGTGTTTATTTCTGTATTTCAATGTTGCAACTTGCTGAAAACTGTCCACAGTGTTCCTAACATCCTGATTAAACAGTACTGAAAAAAAATTAACTTCCAGAGTGCATCAAACATGATTTAGAGCTTGTTTATGGAAAAAAAATTATTTCTGTATTTCAACATGATTTGGAGCTTGTTTTTGGAAAAGTGTTTATTTCTGTATTTCAATGTTGCAACTTGCTGAAAACTGTCCACAGTGTTCCTAACATCCTGATTAAACAGTACTGAAAAAAAATTAACTTCCAGAGTGCATCAAACATGATTTAGAGCTTGTTTATGGAAAAGTGTTTATTTCTGTATTTCAACATGATTTGGAGCTTGTTTTTGGAAAAGTGTCAATTTCTGTATTTCAACATGATTTGAAGCTTGTTTTTGGAAAAGTGTTTATTTCTGTATTTCAATGTTGCAACTTGCTGAAAACTGTCCACAGTGTTCCTAACATCCTGATTAAACAGTACTGAAAAAAAAATTACTTCCAGAGTGCATCAAACATGATTTAGAGCTTGTTTATGGAAAAGTGTTTATTTCTGTATTTCAACATGATTTGGAGCTTGTTTTTGGAAAAGTGTCAATTTCTGTATTTCAACATGATTTGAAGCTTGTTTTTGGAAAAGTGTTTATTTCTGTATTTCAATGTTGCAACTTGCTGAAAACTGTCCACAGTGTTCCTAACATCCTGATTAAACAGTACTGAAAAAAAATTAACTTCCAGAGTGCATCAAACATGATTTAGAGCTTGTTTATGGAAAAGTGTCAATTTCTGTATTTCAACATGATTTGGAGCTTGTTTTTGGAAAAGTGTTTATTTCTGTATTTCAACATGATTTAGAGCTTGTTTTTGGAAAAGTGTTTTCTTCTGTATTTCAACATGATTTAGAGCTTGTTTTTGGAAAAGTGTTTATTTCTGTATTTCAATGTTGCAACTTGCTGAAAACTGTCCACAGTGTTCCTAACATCCTGATTAAACAGTACTGAAAAAAAATTAACTTCCAGAGTGCATCAAACATGATTTAGAGCTTGTTTATGGAAAAGTGTCAATTTCTGTATTTCAACATGATTTGAAGCTTGTTTTTGGAAAAGTGTTTATTTCTGTATTTCAATGTTGCAACTTGCTGAAAACTGTCCACAGTGTTCCTAACATCCTGATTAAACAGTACTGAAAAAAAATTAACTTCCAGAGTGCATCAAACATGATTTAGAGCTTGTTTATGGAAAAGTGTCAATTTCTGTATTTCAACATGATTTGAAGCTTGTTTTTGGAAAAGTGTTTATTTCTGTATTTCAATGTTGCAACTTGCTGAAAACTGTCCACAGTGTTCCTAACATCCTGATTAAACAGTACTGAAAAAAAATTAACTTCCAGAGTGCATCAAACATGATTTAGAGCTTGTTTATGGAAAAGTGTTTATTTCTGTATTTCAATGTTGCAACTTGCTGAAAACTGTCCACAGTGTTCCTAACATCCTGATTAAACAGTACTGAAAAAAAATTAACTTCCAGAGTGCATCAAACATGATTTAGAGCTTGTTTATGGAAAAGTGTCAATTTCTGTATTTCAACATGATTTGAAGCTTGTTTTTGGAAAAGTGTTTATTTCTGTATTTCAATGTTGCAACTTGCTGAAAACTGTCCACAGTGTTCCTAACATCCTGATTAAACAGTACTGAAAAAAAATTAACTTCCAGAGTGCATCAAACATGATTTAGAGCTTGTTTATGGAAAAGTGTTTATTTCTGTATTTCAATGTTGCAACTTGCTGAAAACTGTCCACAGTGTTCCTAACATCCTGATTAAACAGTACTGAAAAAAAATTAACTTCCAGAGTGCATCAAACATGATTTAGAGCTTGTTTATGGAAAAGTGTTTATTTCTGTATTTCAACATGATTTGGAGCTTGTTTTTGGAAAAGTGTCAATTTCTGTATTTCAACATGATTTGAAGCTTGTTTTTGGAAAAGTGTTTATTTCTGTATTTCAATGTTGCAACTTGCTGAAAACTGTCCACAGTGTTCCTAACATCCTGATTAAACAGTACTGAAAAAAAATTTACTTCCAGAGTGCATCAAACATGATTTAGAGCTTGTTTATGGAAAAGTGTCAATTTCTGTATTTCAACATGATTTGGAGCTTGTTTTTGGAAAAGTGTTCATTTCTGTATTTCAACATGATTTAGAGCTTGTTTTTGGAAAAGTGTTTTCTTCTGTATTTCAACATGATTTAGAGCTTGTTTTTGGAAAAGTGTTTATTTCTGTATTTCAATGTTGCAACTTGCTGAAAACTGTCCACAGTGTTCCTAACATCCTGATTAAACAGTACTGAAAAAAAATTAACTTCCAGAGTGCATCAAACATGATTTAGAGCTTGTTTATGGAAAAAAATTTATTTCTGTATTTCAACATGATTTGGAGCTTGTTTTTGGAAAAGTGTTTATTTCTGTATTTCAATGTTGCAACTTGCTGAAAACTGTCCACAGTGTTCCTAACATCCTGATTAAACAGTACTGAAAAAAAATTAACTTCCAGAGTGCATCAAACATGATTTAGAGCTTGTTTATGGAAAAGTGTTTATTTCTGTATTTCAACATGATTTGGAGCTTGTTTTTGGAAAAGTGTCAATTTCTGCATTTCAACATGATTTGAAGCTTGTTTTTGGAAAAGTGTTTATTTCTGTATTTCAATGTTGCAACTTGCTGAAAACTGTCCACAGTGTTCCTAACATCCTGATTAAACAGTACTGAAAAAAAATTTACTTCCAGAGTGCATCAAACATGATTTAGAGCTTGTTTATGGAAAAGTGTTTATTTCTGTATTTCAACATGATTTGGAGCTTGTTTTTGGAAAAGTGTCAATTTCTGTATTTCAACATGATTTGAAGCTTGTTTTTGGAAAAGTGTTTATTTCTGTATTTCAATGTTGCAACTTGCTGAAAACTGTCCACAGTGTTCCTAACATCCTGATTAAACAGTACTGAAAAAAAATTAACTTCCAGAGTGCATCAAACATGATTTAGAGCTTGTTTATGGAAAAGTGTCAATTTCTGTATTTCAACATGATTTGAAGCTTGTTTTTGGAAAAGTGTTTATTTCTGTATTTCAATGTTGCAACTTGCTGAAAACTGTCCACAGTGTTCCTAACATCCTGATTAAACAGTACTGAAAAAAAATTAACTTCCAGAGTGCATCAAACATGATTTAGAGCTTGTTTATGGAAAAGTGTTTATTTCTGTATTTCAATGTTGCAACTTGCTGAAAACTGTCCACAGTGTTCCTAACATCCTGATTAAACAGTACTGAAAAAAAATTTACTTCCAGAGTGCATCAAACATGATTTAGAGCTTGTTTATGGAAAAGTGTCAATTTCTGTATTTCAACATGATTTGAAGCTTGTTTTTGGAAAAGTGTTTATTTCTGTATTTCAATGTTGCAACTTGCTGAAAACTGTCCACAGTGTTCCTAACATCCTGATTAAACAGTACTGAAAAAAAATTAACTTCCAGAGTGCATCAAACATGATTTAGAGCTTGTTTATGGAAAAGTGTTTATTTCTGTATTTCAACATGATTTGGAGCTTGTTTTTGGAAAAGTGTCAATTTCTGTATTTCAACATGATTTGAAGCTTGTTTTTGGAAAAGTGTTTATTTCTGTATTTCAATGTTGCAACTTGCTGAAAACTGTCCACAGTGTTCCTAACTTCCTGACTAAACAGTACTGAAAAAAAATTTACTTCCAGAGTGCATCAAACATGATTTAGAGCTTGTTTATGGAAAAGTGTCAATTTCTGTATTTCAACATGATTTGGAGCTTGTTTTTGGAAAAGTGTTCATTTCTGTATTTCAACATGATTTAGAGCTTGTTTTTGGAAAAGTGTTTTCTTCTGTATTTCAACATGATTTAGAGCTTGTTTTTGGAAAAGTGTTTATTTCTGTATTTCAATGTTGCAACTTGCTGAAAACTGTCCACAGTGTTCCTAACATCCTGATTAAACAGTACTGAAAAAAAATTAACTTCCAGAGTGCATCAAACATGATTTAGAGCTTGTTTATGGAAAAAAATTTATTTCTGTATTTCAACATGATTTGGAGCTTGTTTTTGGAAAAGTGTTTATTTCTGTATTTCAATGTTGCAACTTGCTGAAAACTGTCCACAGTGTTCCTAACATCCTGATTAAACAGTACTGAAAAAAAATTAACTTCCAGAGTGCATCAAACATGATTTAGAGCTTGTTTATGGAAAAGTGTTTATTTCTGTATTTCAACATGATTTGGAGCTTGTTTTTGGAAAAGTGTCAATTTCTGCATTTCAACATGATTTGAAGCTTGTTTTTGGAAAAGTGTTTATTTCTGTATTTCAATGTTGCAACTTGCTGAAAACTGTCCACAGTGTTCCTAACATCCTGATTAAACAGTACTGAAAAAAAAATTACTTCCAGAGTGCATCAAACATGATTTAGAGCTTGTTTATGGAAAAGTGTTTATTTCTGTATTTCAACATGATTTGGAGCTTGTTTTTGGAAAAGTGTCAATTTCTGTATTTCAACATGATTTGAAGCTTGTTTTTGGAAAAGTGTTTATTTCTGTATTTCAATGTTGCAACTTGCTAAAAACTGTCCACAGTGTTCCTAACATCCTGATTAAACAGTACTGAAAAAAAAATAACTTCCAGAGTGCATCAAACATGATTTAGAGCTTGTTTATGGAAAAGTGTCAATTTCTGTATTTCAACATGATTTGGAGCTTGTTTTTGGAAAAGTGTTCATTTCTGTATTTCAACATGATTTAGAGCTTGTTTTTGGAAAAGTGTTTTCTTCTGTATTTCAACATGATTTAGAGCTTGTTTTTGGAAAAGTGTTTATTTCTGTATTTCAATGTTGCAACTTGCTGAAAACTGTCCACAGTGTTCCTAACATCCTGATTAAACAGTACTGAAAAAAAATTAACTTCCAGAGTGCATCAAACATGATTTAGAGCTTGTTTATGGAAAAGTGTTTATTTCTGTATTTCAACATGATTTGGAGCTTGTTTTTGGAAAAGTGTCAATTTCTGCATTTCAACATGATTTGAAGCTTGTTTTTGGAAAAGTGTTTATTTCTGTATTTCAATGTTGCAACTTGCTGAAAACTGTCCACAGTGTTCCTAACATCCTGATTAAACAGTACTGAAAAAAAATTAACTTCCAGAGTGCATCAAACATGATTTAGAGCTTGTTTATGGAAAAGTGTTTATTTCTGTATTTCAACATGATTTGGAGCTTGTTTTTGGAAAAGTGTCAATTTCTGTATTTCAACATGATTTGAAGCTTGTTTTTGGAAAAGTGTTTATTTCTGTATTTCAATGTTGCAACTTGCTGAAAACTGTCCACAGTGTTCCTAACATCCTGATTAAACAGTACTGAAAAAAAATTAACTTCCAGAGTGCATCAAACATGATTTAGAGCTTGTTTATGGAAAAGTGTCAATTTCTGTATTTCAACATGATTTGGAGCTTGTTTTTGGAAAAGTGTTCATTTCTGTATTTCAACATGATTTAGAGCTTGTTTTTGGAAAAGTGTTTTCTTCTGTATTTCAACATGATTTAGAGCTTGTTTTTGGAAAAGTGTTTATTTCTGTATTTCAATGTTGCAACTTGCTGAAAACTGTCCACAGTGTTCCTAACATCCTGATTAAACAGTACTGAAAAAAAATTAACTTCCAGAGTGCATCAAACATGATTTAGAGCTTGTTTATGGAAAAGTGTTTATTTCTGTATTTCAATGTTGCAACTTGCTGAAAACTGTCCACAGTGTTCCTAACATCCTGATTAAACAGTACTGAAAAAAAATTAACTTCCAGAGTGCATCAAACATGATTTAGAGCTTGTTTATGGAAAAGTGTCAATTTCTGTATTTCAACATGATTTGAAGCTTGTTTTTGGAAAAGTGTTTATTTCTGTATTTCAATGTTGCAACTTGCTGAAAACTGTCCACAGTGTTCCTAACATCCTGATTAAACAGTACTGAAAAAAAATTAACTTCCAGAGTGCATCAAACATGATTTAGAGCTTGTTTATGGAAAAGTGTTTATTTCTGTATTTCAACATGATTTGGAGCTTGTTTTTGGAAAAGTGTCAATTTCTGTATTTCAACATGATTTGAAGCTTGTTTTTGGAAAAGTGTTTATTTCTGTATTTCAATGTTGCAACTTGCTGAAAACTGTCCACAGTGTTCCTAACATCCTGATTAAACAGTACTGAAAAAAAATTTACTTCCAGAGTGCATCAAACATGATTTAGAGCTTGTTTATGGAAAAGTGTCAATTTCTGTATTTCAACATGATTTGGAGCTTGTTTTTGGAAAAGTGTTCATTTCTGTATTTCAACATGATTTAGAGCTTGTTTTTGGAAAAGTGTTTTCTTCTGTATTTCAACATGATTTAGAGCTTGTTTTTGGAAAAGTGTTTATTTCTGTATTTCAATGTTGCAACTTGCTGAAAACTGTCCACAGTGTTCCTAACATCCTGATTAAACAGTACTGAAAAAAAATTAACTTCCAGAGTGCATCAAACATGATTTAGAGCTTGTTTATGGAAAAAAATTTATTTCTGTATTTCAACATGATTTGGAGCTTGTTTTTGGAAAAGTGTTTATTTCTGTATTTCAATGTTGCAACTTGCTGAAAACTGTCCACAGTGTTCCTAACATCCTGATTAAACAGTACTGAAAAAAAATTAACTTCCAGAGTGCATCAAACATGATTTAGAGCTTGTTTATGGAAAAGTGTTTATTTCTGTATTTCAACATGATTTGGAGCTTGTTTTTGGAAAAGTGTCAATTTCTGCATTTCAACATGATTTGAAGCTTGTTTTTGGAAAAGTGTTTATTTCTGTATTTCAATGTTGCAACTTGCTGAAAACTGTCCACAGTGTTCCTAACATCCTGATTAAACAGTACTGAAAAAAAAATTACTTCCAGAGTGCATCAAACATGATTTAGAGCTTGTTTATGGAAAAGTGTTTATTTCTGTATTTCAACATGATTTGGAGCTTGTTTTTGGAAAAGTGTCAATTTCTGTATTTCAACATGATTTGAAGCTTGTTTTTGGAAAAGTGTTTATTTCTGTATTTCAATGTTGCAACTTGCTGAAAACTGTCCACAGTGTTCCTAACATCCTGATTAAACAGTACTGAAAAAAAATTAACTTCCAGAGTGCATCAAACATGATTTAGAGCTTGTTTATGGAAAAGTGTTTATTTCTGTATTTCAACATGATTTGGAGCTTGTTTTTGGAAAAGTGTCAATTTCTGTATTTCAACATGATTTAGAGCTTGTTTTTGGAAAAGTGTTTTCTTCTGTATTTCAACATGATTTAGAGCTTGTTTTTGGAAAAGTGTTTATTTCTGTATTTCAATGTTGCAACTTGCTGAAAACTGTCCACAGTGTTCCTAACATCCTGATTAAACAGTACTGAAAAAAAATTAACTTCCAGAGTGCATCAAACATGATTTAGAGCTTGTTTATGGAAAAGTGTCAATTTCTGTATTTCAACATGATTTGGAGCTTGTTTTTGGAAAAGTGTCAATTTCTGTATTTCAACATGATTTGAAGCTTGTTTTTGAAAAGTGCTTATTTCTGTTTTTCAACATGAAATAGAGCTTGTTTTTGGAAAAGTGTTTATTTCTGTATTTCAATGTTGCAACTTGCTGAAAACTGTCCACAGTGTTCCTAACATCCTGATTAAACAGTACTGAAAAAAAATTAACTTCCAGAGTGCATCAAACATGATTTAGAGCTTGTTTATGGAAAAGTGTCAATTTCTGTATTTCAACATGATTTGGAGCTTGTTTTTGGAAAAGTGTTCATTTCTGTATTTCAACATGATTTAGAGCTTGTTTTTGGAAAAGTGTTTTCTTCTGTATTTCAACATGATTTAGAGCTTGTTTTTGGAAAAGTGTTTATTTCTGTATTTCAATGTTGCAACTTGCTGAAAACTGTCCACAGTGTTCCTAACATCCTGATTAAACAGTACTGAAAAAAAATTAACTTCCAGAGTGCATCAAACATGATTTAGAGCTTGTTTATGGAAAAAAATTTATTTCTGTATTTCAACATGATTTGGAGCTTGTTTTTGGAAAAGTGTTTATTTCTGTATTTCAATGTTGCAACTTGCTGAAAACTGTCCACAGTGTTCCTAACATCCTGATTAAACAGTACTGAAAAAAAATTAACTTCCAGAGTGCATCAAACATGATTTAGAGCTTGTTTATGGAAAAGTGTTTATTTCTGTATTTCAACATGATTTGGAGCTTGTTTTTGGAAAAGTGTCAATTTCTGCATTTCAACATGATTTGAAGCTTGTTTTTGGAAAAGTGTTTATTTCTGTATTTCAATGTTGCAACTTGCTGAAAACTGTCCACAGTGTTCCTAACATCCTGATTAAACAGTACTGAAAAAAAATTAACTTCCAGAGTGCATCAAACATGATTTAGAGCTTGTTTATGGAAAAGTGTTTATTTCTGTATTTCAACATGATTTGGAGCTTGTTTTTGGAAAAGTGTCAATTTCTGTATTTCAACATGATTTGAAGCTTGTTTTTGGAAAAGTGTTTATTTCTGTATTTCAATGTTGCAACTTGCTGAAAACTGTCCACAGTGTTCCTAACATCCTGATTAAACAGTACTGAAAAAAAATTAACTTCCAGAGTGCATCAAACATGATTTAGAGCTTGTTTATGGAAAAGTGTCAATTTCTGTATTTCAACATGATTTGGAGCTTGTTTTTGGAAAAGTGTTCATTTCTGTATTTCAACATGATTTGAGCTTGTTTTTGAAAAGTGTTTTTCTGTATTTCAACATGATTTAGAGCTTGTTTTTGGAAAAGTGTTTATTTCTGTATTTCAATGTTGCAACTTGCTGAAAACTGTCCACAGTGTTCCTAACATCCTGATTAAACAGTACTGAAAAAAAATTAACTTCCAGAGTGCATCAAACATGATTTAGAGCTTGTTTATGGAAAAAAATTTATTTCTGTATTTCAACATGATTTGGAGCTTGTTTTTGGAAAAGTGTTTATTTCTGTATTTCAATGTTGCAACTTGCTGAAAACTGTCCACAGTGTTCCTAACATCCTGATTAAACAGTACTGAAAAAAAATTAACTTCCAGAGTGCATCAAACATGATTTAGAGCTTGTTTATGGAAAAGTGTTTATTTCTGTATTTCAACATGATTTGGAGCTTGTTTTTGGAAAAGTGTCAATTTCTGCATTTCAACATGATTTGAAGCTTGTTTTTGGAAAAGTGTTTATTTCTGTATTTCAATGTTGCAACTTGCTGAAAACTGTCCACAGTGTTCCTAACATCCTGATTAAACAGTACTGAAAAAAAAATTACTTCCAGAGTGCATCAAACATGATTTAGAGCTTGTTTATGGAAAAGTGTTTATTTCTGTATTTCAACATGATTTGGAGCTTGTTTTTGGAAAAGTGTCAATTTCTGTATTTCAACATGATTTGAAGCTTGTTTTTGGAAAAGTGTTTATTTCTGTATTTCAATGTTGCAACTTGCTAAAAACTGTCCACAGTGTTCCTAACATCCTGATTAAACAGTACTGAAAAAAAAATAACTTCCAGAGTGCATCAAACATGATTTAGAGCTTGTTTATGGAAAAGTGTCAATTTCTGTATTTCAACATGATTTGGAGCTTGTTTTTGGAAAAGTGTTCATTTCTGTATTTCAACATGATTTAGAGCTTGTTTTTGGAAAAGTGTTTTCTTCTGTATTTCAACATGATTTAGAGCTTGTTTTTGGAAAAGTGTTTATTTCTGTATTTCAATGTTGCAACTTGCTGAAAACTGTCCACAGTGTTCCTAACATCCTGATTAAACAGTACTGAAAAAAAATTAACTTCCAGAGTGCATCAAACATGATTTAGAGCTTGTTTATGGAAAAGTGTTAATTTCTGTATTTCAACATGATTTGGAGCTTGTTTTTGGAAAAGTGTCAATTTCTGTATTTCAACATGATTTGAAGCTTGTTTTTGAAAAGTGCTTATTTCTGTTTTTCAACATGAAATAGAGCTTGTTTTTGGAAAAGTGTTTATTTCTGTATTTCAATGTTGCAACTTGCTGAAAACTGTCCACAGTGTTCCTAACATCCTGATTAAACAGTACTGAAAAAAAATTAACTTCCAGAGTGCATCAAACATGATTTAGAGCTTGTTTATGGAAAAGTGTCAATTTCTGTATTTCAACATGATTTGGAGCTTGTTTTTGGAAAAGTGTTATTTCTGTATTTCAACATGATTTAGAGCTTGTTTTTGGAAAAGTGTTTTCTTCTGTATTTCAACATGATTTAGAGCTTGTTTTTGGAAAAGTGTTTATTTCTGTATTTCAATGTTGCAACTTGCTGAAAACTGTCCACAGTGTTCCTAACATCCTGATTAAACAGTACTGAAAAAAAATTAACTTCCAGAGTGCATCAAACATGATTTAGAGCTTGTTTATGGAAAAGAATTTATTTCTGTATTTCAACATGATTTGGAGCTTGTTTTTGGAAAAGTGTTTATTTCTGTATTTCAATGTTGCAACTTGCTGAAAACTGTCCACAGTGTTCCTAACATCCTGATTAAACAGTACTGAAAAAAAATTAACTTCCAGAGTGCATCAAACATGATTTAGAGCTTGTTTATGGAAAAGTGTTATTTCTGTATTTCAACATGATTTGAAGCTTGTTTTTGGAAAAGTGTTTATTTCTGTATTTCAATGTTGCAACTTGCTGAAAACTGTCCACAGTGTTCCTAACATCCTGATTAAACAGTACTGAAAAAAAATTAACTTCCAGAGTGCATCAAACATGATTTAGAGCTTGTTTATGGAAAAGTGTTTATTTCTGTATTTCAACATGATTTGGAGCTTGTTTTTGGAAAAGTGTCAATTTCTGTATTTCAACATGATTTGAAGCTTGTTTTTGGAAAAGTGTTTATTTCTGTATTTCAATGTTGCAACTTGCTGAAAACTGTCCACAGTGTTCCTAACATCCTGATTAAACAGTACTGAAAAAAAATTAACTTCCAGAGTGCATCAAACATGATTTAGAGCTTGTTTATGGAAAAGTGTCAATTTCTGTATTTCAACATGATTTGGAGCTTGTTTTTGGAAAAGTGTTCATTTCTGTATTTCAACATGATTTAGAGCTTGTTTTTGGAAAAGTGTTTATTTCTGTATTTCAATGTTGCAACTTGCTGAAAACTGTCCACAGTGTTCCTAACATCCTGATTAAACAGTACTGAAAAAAAATTAACTTCCAGAGTGCATCAAACATGATTTAGAGCTTGTTTATGGAAAAGTGTTTATTTCTGTATTTCAACATGATTTGGAGCTTGTTTTTGGAAAAGTGTTTATTTCTGTATTTCAATGTTGCAACTTGCTGAAAACTGTCCACAGTGTTCCTAACATCCTGATTAAACAGTACTGAAAAAAAATTAACTTCCAGAGTGCATCAAACATGATTTAGAGCTTGTTTATGGAAAAGTGTCAATTTCTGTATTTCAACATGATTTGAAGCTTGTTTTTGGAAAAGTGTTTATTTCTGTATTTCAATGTTGCAACTTGCTGAAAACTGTCCACAGTGTTCCTAACATCCTGATTAAACAGTACTGAAAAAAAATTAACTTCCAGAGTGCATCAAACATGATTTAGAGCTTGTTTATGGAAAAGTGTTTATTTCTGTATTTCAACATGATTTGGAGCTTGTTTTTGGAAAAGTGTCAATTTCTGTATTTCAACATGATTTGAAGCTTGTTTTTGGAAAAGTGTTTATTTCTGTATTTCAATGTTGCAACTTGCTGAAAACTGTCCACAGTGTTCCTAACTTCCTGACTAAACAGTACTGAAAAAAAATTTACTTCCAGAGTGCATCAAACATGATTTAGAGCTTGTTTATGGAAAAGTGTCAATTTCTGTATTTCAACATGATTTGGAGCTTGTTTTTGGAAAAGTGTTCATTTCTGTATTTCAACATGATTTGAAGCTTGTTTTTGAAAAGTGCTTATTTCTGTTTTTCAACATGAAATAGAGCTTGTTTTTGGAAAAGTGTTTATTTCTGTATTTCAATGTTGCAACTTGCTGAAAACTGTCCACAGTGTTCCTAACATCCTGATTAAACAGTACTGAAAAAAAATTAACTTCCAGAGTGCATCAAACATGATTTAGAGCTTGTTTATGGAAAAGTGTCAATTTCTGTATTTCAACATGATTTGAAGCTTGTTTTTGGAAAAGTGTTTATTTCTGTATTTCAATGTTGCAACTTGCTGAAAACTGTCCACAGTGTTCCTAACATCCTGATTAAACAGTACTGAAAAAAAAATAACTTCCAGAGTGCATCAAACATGATTTAGAGCTTGTTTATGGAAAAGTGTCAATTTCTGTATTTCAACATGATTTGAAGCTTGTTTTTGGAAAAGTGTTTATTTCTGTATTTCAATGTTGCAACTTGCTGAAAACTGTCCACAGTGTTCCTAACATCCTGATTAAACAGTACTGAAAAAAAATTAACTTCCAGAGTGCATCAAACATGATTTAGAGCTTGTTTATGGAAAAGTGTTTATTTCTGTATTTCAACATGATTTGGAGCTTGTTTTTGGAAAAGTGTCAATTTCTGTATTTCAACATGATTTGAAGCTTGTTTTTGGAAAAGTGTTTATTTCTGTATTTCAATGTTGCAACTTGCTGAAAACTGTCCACAGTGTTCCTAACTTCCTGACTAAACAGTACTGAAAAAAAATTTACTTCCAGAGTGCATCAAACATGATTTAGAGCTTGTTTATGGAAAAGTGTCAATTTCTGTATTTCAACATGATTTGGAGCTTGTTTTTGGAAAAGTGTTCATTTCTGTATTTCAACATGATTTAGAGCTTGTTTTTGGAAAAGTGTTTTCTTCTGTATTTCAACATGATTTAGAGCTTGTTTTTGGAAAAGTGTTTATTTCTGTATTTCAATGTTGCAACTTGCTGAAAACTGTCCACAGTGTTCCTAACATCCTGATTAAACAGTACTGAAAAAAAATTAACTTCCAGAGTGCATCAAACATGATTTAGAGCTTGTTTATGGAAAAAAATTTATTTCTGTATTTCAACATGATTTGGAGCTTGTTTTTGGAAAAGTGTTTATTTCTGTATTTCAATGTTGCAACTTGCTGAAAACTGTCCACAGTGTTCCTAACATCCTGATTAAACAGTACTGAAAAAAAATTAACTTCCAGAGTGCATCAAACATGATTTAGAGCTTGTTTATGGAAAAGTGTTTATTTCTGTATTTCAACATGATTTGGAGCTTGTTTTTGGAAAAGTGTCAATTTCTGCATTTCAACATGATTTGAAGCTTGTTTTTGGAAAAGTGTTTATTTCTGTATTTCAATGTTGCAACTTGCTGAAAACTGTCCACAGTGTTCCTAACATCCTGATTAAACAGTACTGAAAAAAAAATTACTTCCAGAGTGCATCAAACATGATTTAGAGCTTGTTTATGGAAAAGTGTTTATTTCTGTATTTCAACATGATTTGGAGCTTGTTTTTGGAAAAGTGTCAATTTCTGTATTTCAACATGATTTGAAGCTTGTTTTTGGAAAAGTGTTTATTTCTGTATTTCAATGTTGCAACTTGCTAAAAACTGTCCACAGTGTTCCTAACATCCTGATTAAACAGTACTGAAAAAAAAATAACTTCCAGAGTGCATCAAACATGATTTAGAGCTTGTTTATGGAAAAGTGTCAATTTCTGTATTTCAACATGATTTGGAGCTTGTTTTTGGAAAAGTGTTCATTTCTGTATTTCAACATGATTTAGAGCTTGTTTTTGGAAAAGTGTTTTCTTCTGTATTTCAACATGATTTAGAGCTTGTTTTTGGAAAAGTGTTTATTTCTGTATTTCAATGTTGCAACTTGCTGAAAACTGTCCACAGTGTTCCTAACATCCTGATTAAACAGTACTGAAAAAAAATTAACTTCCAGAGTGCATCAAACATGATTTAGAGCTTGTTTATGGAAAAGTGTCAATTTCTGTATTTCAACATGATTTGGAGCTTGTTTTTGGAAAAGTGTCAATTTCTGTATTTCAACATGATTTGAAGCTTGTTTTTGAAAAGTGCTTATTTCTGTTTTTCAACATGAAATAGAGCTTGTTTTTGGAAAAGTGTTTATTTCTGTATTTCAATGTTGCAACTTGCTGAAAACTGTCCACAGTGTTCCTAACATCCTGATTAAACAGTACTGAAAAAAAATTAACTTCCAGAGTGCATCAAACATGATTTAGAGCTTGTTTATGGAAAAGTGTCAATTTCTGTATTTCAACATGATTTGGAGCTTGTTTTTGGAAAAGTGTTATTTCTGTATTTCAACATGATTTGAGCTTGTTTTTGAAAAGTGTTTACTTCTGTATTTCAACATGATTTAGAGCTTGTTTTTGGAAAAGTGTTTATTTCTGTATTTCAATGTTGCAACTTGCTGAAAACTGTCCACAGTGTTCCTAACATCCTGATTAAACAGTACTGAAAAAAAATTAACTTCCAGAGTGCATCAAACATGATTTAGAGCTTGTTTATGGAAAAGTGTCTATTTCTGTATTTCAACATGATTTGGAGCTTGTTTTTGGAAAAGTGTTTATTTCTGTATTTCAATGTTGCAACTTGCTGAAAACTGTCCACAGTGTTCCTAACATCCTGATTAAACAGTACTGAAAAAAAATTAACTTCCAGAGTGCATCA
Source organism: Salvelinus fontinalis (assembly GCF_029448725.1). Taxonomy (NCBI): domain Eukaryota; kingdom Metazoa; phylum Chordata; class Actinopteri; order Salmoniformes; family Salmonidae; genus Salvelinus; species Salvelinus fontinalis. The sequence continues at coordinate 29,347 of NW_026600709.1, read as the reverse complement.
AACATGATTTAGAGCTTGTTTATGGAAAAGTGTTTATTTCTGTATTTCAACATGATTTGGAGCTTGTTTTTGGAAAAGTGTCAATTTCTGTATTTCAACATGATTTGAAGCTTGTTTTTGAAAAGTGCTTATTTCTGTTTTTCAACATGATTTAGAGCTTGTTTTTGGAAAAGTGTTTATTTCTGTATTTCAATGTTGCAACTTGCTGAAAACTGTCCACAGTGTTCCTAACTTCCTGATTAAACAGTACTGAAAAAAAATTTACTTCCAGAGTGCATCAAACATGATTTAGAGCTTGTTTATGGAAAAGTGTCAATTTCTGTATTTCAACATGATTTGGAGCTTGTTTTTGGAAAAGTGTTCATTTCTGTATTTCAACATGATTTGAGAGCTTGTTTTTGGAAAAGTGTTTATTTCTGTATTTCAATGTTGCAACTTGCTGAAAACTGTCCACAGTGTTCCTAACATCCTGATTAAACAGTACTGAAAAAAAATTAACTTCCAGAGTGCATCAAACATGATTTAGAGCTTGTTTATGGAAAAGTGTCAATTTCTGTATTTCAACATGATTTGAAGCTTGTTTTTGGAAAAGTGTTTATTTCTGTATTTCAATGTTGCAACTTGCTGAAAACTGTCCACAGTGTTCCTAACATCCTGATTAAACAGTACTGAAAAAAAATTAACTTCCAGAGTGCATCAAACATGATTTAGAGCTTGTTTATGGAAAAGTGTTTATTTCTGTATTTCAACATGATTTGGAGCTTGTTTTTGGAAAAGTGTCAATTTCTGTATTTCAACATGATTTGAAGCTTGTTTTTGGAAAAGTGTTTATTTCTGTATTTCAATGTTGCAACTTGCTGAAAACTGTCCACAGTGTTCCTAACTTCCTGACTAAACAGTACTGAAAAAAAATTTACTTCCAGAGTGCATCAAACATGATTTAGAGCTTGTTTATGGAAAAGTGTCAATTTCTGTATTTCAACATGATTTGGAGCTTGTTTTTGGAAAAGTGTTCATTTCTGTATTTCAACATGATTTGAAGCTTGTTTTTGAAAAGTGCTTATTTCTGTTTTTCAACATGAAATAGAGCTTGTTTTTGGAAAAGTGTTTATTTCTGTATTTCAATGTTGCAACTTGCTGAAAACTGTCCACAGTGTTCCTAACATCCTGATTAAACAGTACTGAAAAAAAATTAACTTCCAGAGTGCATCAAACATGATTTAGAGCTTGTTTATGGAAAAGTGTCAATTTCTGTATTTCAACATGATTTGAAGCTTGTTTTTGGAAAAGTGTTTATTTCTGTATTTCAATGTTGCAACTTGCTGAAAACTGTCCACAGTGTTCCTAACATCCTGATTAAACAGTACTGAAAAAAAAATAACTTCCAGAGTGCATCAAACATGATTTAGAGCTTGTTTATGGAAAAGTGTTTATTTCTGTATTTCAATGTTGCAACTTGCTGAAAACTGTCCACAGTGTTCCTAACATCCTGATTAAACAGTACTGAAAAAAAATTTACTTCCAGAGTGCATCAAACATGATTTAGAGCTTGTTTATGGAAAAGTGTCAATTTCTGTATTTCAACATGATTTGAAGCTTGTTTTTGGAAAAGTGTTTATTTCTGTATTTCAATGTTGCAACTTGCTGAAAACTGTCCACAGTGTTCCTAACATCCTGATTAAACAGTACTGAAAAAAAATTAACTTCCAGAGTGCATCAAACATGATTTAGAGCTTGTTTATGGAAAAGTGTTTATTTCTGTATTTCAACATGATTTGGAGCTTGTTTTTGGAAAAGTGTCAATTTCTGTATTTCAACATGATTTGAAGCTTGTTTTTGGAAAAGTGTTTATTTCTGTATTTCAATGTTGCAACTTGCTGAAAACTGTCCACAGTGTTCCTAACTTCCTGACTAAACAGTACTGAAAAAAAATTTACTTCCAGAGTGCATCAAACATGATTTAGAGCTTGTTTATGGAAAAGTGTCAATTTCTGTATTTCAACATGATTTGGAGCTTGTTTTTGGAAAAGTGTTCATTTCTGTATTTCAACATGATTTAGAGCTTGTTTTTGGAAAAGTGTTTTCTTCTGTATTTCAACATGATTTAGAGCTTGTTTTTGGAAAAGTGTTTATTTCTGTATTTCAATGTTGCAACTTGCTGAAAACTGTCCACAGTGTTCCTAACATCCTGATTAAACAGTACTGAAAAAAAATTAACTTCCAGAGTGCATCAAACATGATTTAGAGCTTGTTTATGGAAAAAAATTTATTTCTGTATTTCAACATGATTTGGAGCTTGTTTTTGGAAAAGTGTTTATTTCTGTATTTCAATGTTGCAACTTGCTGAAAACTGTCCACAGTGTTCCTAACATCCTGATTAAACAGTACTGAAAAAAAATTAACTTCCAGAGTGCATCAAACATGATTTAGAGCTTGTTTATGGAAAAGTGTTTATTTCTGTATTTCAACATGATTTGGAGCTTGTTTTTGGAAAAGTGTCAATTTCTGTATTTCAACATGATTTGAAGCTTGTTTTTGGAAAAGTGTTTATTTCTGTATTTCAATGTTGCAACTTGCTGAAAACTGTCCACAGTGTTCCTAACATCCTGATTAAACAGTACTGAAAAAAAATTAACTTCCAGAGTGCATCAAACATGATTTAGAGCTTGTTTATGGAAAAGTGTTTATTTCTGTATTTCAACATGATTTGGAGCTTGTTTTTGGAAAAGTGTCAATTTCTGTATTTCAACATGATTTGAAGCTTGTTTTTGGAAAAGTGTTTATTTCTGTATTTCAATGTTGCAACTTGCTGAAAACTGTCCACAGTGTTCCTAACATCCTGATTAAACAGTACTGAAAAAAAATTAACTTCCAGAGTGCATCAAACATGATTTAGAGCTTGTTTATGGAAAAGTGTCAATTTCTGTATTTCAACATGATTTGGAGCTTGTTTTTGGAAAAGTGTTCATTTCTGTATTTCAACATGATTTAGAGCTTGTTTTTGGAAAAGTGTTTTCTTCTGTATTTCAACATGATTTAGAGCTTGTTTTTGGAAAAGTGTTTATTTCTGTATTTCAATGTTGCAACTTGCTGAAAACTGTCCACAGTGTTCCTAACATCCTGATTAAACAGTACTGAAAAAAAATTAACTTCCAGAGTGCATCAAACATGATTTAGAGCTTGTTTATGGAAAAGTGTCAATTTCTGTATTTCAACATGATTTGGAGCTTGTTTTTGGAAAAGTGTCAATTTCTGTATTTCAACATGATTTGAAGCTTGTTTTTGAAAAGTGCTTATTTCTGTTTTTCAACATGAAATAGAGCTTGTTTTTGGAAAAGTGTTTATTTCTGTATTTCAATGTTGCAACTTGCTGAAAACTGTCCACAGTGTTCCTAACATCCTGATTAAACAGTACTGAAAAAAAATTAACTTCCAGAGTGCATCAAACATGATTTAGAGCTTGTTTATGGAAAAGTGTTTATTTCTGTATTTCAACATGATTTGGAGCTTGTTTTTGGAAAAGTGTTTATTTCTGTATTTCAACATGATTTAGAGCTTGTTTTTGGAAAAGTGTTTTCTTCTGTATTTCAACATGATTTAGAGCTTGTTTTTGGAAAAGTGTTTATTTCTGTATTTCAATGTTGCAACTTGCTGAAAACTGTCCACAGTGTTCCTAACATCCTGATTAAACAGTACTGAAAAAAAATTAACTTCCAGAGTGCATCAAACATGATTTAGAGCTTGTTTATGGAAAAAAGTTTCTTTCTGTATTTCAACATGATTTGGAGCTTGTTTTTGGAAAAGTGTTTATTTCTGTATTTCAATGTTGCAACTTGCTGAAAACTGTCCACAGTGTTCCTAACATCCTGATTAAACAGTACTGAAAAAAAATTAACTTCCAGAGTGCATCAAACATGATTTAGAGCTTGTTTATGGAAAAGTGTTTATTTCTGTATTTCAACATGATTTGGAGCTTGTTTTTGGAAAAGTGTCAATTTCTGTATTTCAACATGATTTGAAGCTTGTTTTTGGAAAAGTGTTTATTTCTGTATTTCAATGTTGCAACTTGCTGAAAACTGTCCACAGTGTTCCTAACATCCTGATTAAACAGTACTGAAAAAAAATTAACTTCCAGAGTGCATCAAACATGATTTAGAGCTTGTTTATGGAAAAGTGTCAATTTCTGTATTTCAACATGATTTGGAGCTTGTTTTTGGAAAAGTGTTCATTTCTGTATTTCAACATGATTTAGAGCTTGTTTTTGGAAAAGTGTTTTCTTCTGTATTTCAACATGATTTAGAGCTTGTTTTTGGAAAAGTGTTTATTTCTGTATTTCAATGTTGCAACTTGCTGAAAACTGTCCACAGTGTTCCTAACATCCTGATTAAACAGTACTGAAAAAAAATTAACTTCCAGAGTGCATCAAACATGATTTAGAGCTTGTTTATGGAAAAGTGTTTATTTCTGTATTTCAACATGATTTGGAGCTTGTTTTTGGAAAAGTGTCATTTCTGTATTTCAACATGATTTGAGAGCTTGTTTTTGGAAAAGTGTTTATTTCTGTATTTCAATGTTGCAACTTGCTGAAAACTGTCCACAGTGTTCCTAACATCCTGATTAAACAGTACTGAAAAAAAATTAACTTCCAGAGTGCATCAAACATGATTTAGAGCTTGTTTATGGAAAAGTGTTAATTTCTGTATTTCAACATGATTTGGAGCTTGTTTTTGGAAAAGTGTTCATTTCTGTATTTCAACATGATTTAGAGCTTGTTTTTGGAAAAGTGTTTTTCTGTATTTCAACATGATTTAGAGCTTGTTTTTGGAAAAGTGTTTATTTCTGTATTTCAATGTTGCAACTTGCTGAAAACTGTCCACAGTGTTCCTAACATCCTGATTAAACAGTACTGAAAAAAAATTAACTTCCAGAGTGCATCAAACATGATTTAGAGCTTGTTTATGGAAAAGTGTTTATTTCTGTATTTCAACATGATTTGGAGCTTGTTTTTGGAAAAGTGTTTATTTCTGTATTTCAATGTTGCAACTTGCTGAAAACTGTCCACAGTGTTCCTAACATCCTGATTAAACAGTACTGAAAAAAAATTAACTTCCAGAGTGCATCAAACATGATTTAGAGCTTGTTTATGGAAAAGTGTTTATTTCTGTATTTCAACATGATTTGAGAGCTTGTTTTTGGAAAAGTGTTTATTTCTGTATTTCAATGTTGCAACTTGCTGAAAACTGTCCACAGTGTTCCTAACATCCTGATTAAACAGTACTGAAAAAAAATTAACTTCCAGAGTGCATCAAACATGATTTAGAGCTTGTTTATGGAAAAGTGTTTATTTCTGTATTTCAACATGATTTGGAGCTTGTTTTTGGAAAAGTGTCAATTTCTGTATTTCAACATGATTTGAAGCTTGTTTTTAAAAAGTGCTTATTTCTGTTTTTCAACATGATTTAGAGCATGTTTTTGGAAAAGTGTTTATTTCTGTATTTCAATGTTGCAACTTGCTGAAAACTGTCCACAGTGTTCCTAACTTCCTGACTAAACAGTACTGAAAAAAAATTTACTTCCAGAGTGCATCAAACATGATTTAGAGCTTGTTTATGGAAAAGTGTCAATTTCTGTATTTCAACATGATTTGGAGCTTGTTTTTGGAAAAGTGTTCATTTCTGTATTTCAACATGATTTAGAGCTTGTTTTTGGAAAAGTGTTTATTTCTGTATTTCAATGTTGCAACTTGCTGAAAACTGTCCACAGTGTTCCTAACATCCTGATTAAACAGTACTGAAAAAAAATTAACTTCCAGAGTGCATCAAACATGATTTAGAGCTTGTTTATGGAAAAGTGTCAATTTCTGTATTTCAACATGATTTGGAGCTTGTTTTTGGAAAAGTGTTTATTTCTGTATTTCAATGTTGCAACTTGCTGAAAACTGTCCACAGTGTTCCTAACATCCTGATTAAACAGTACTGAAAAAAAATTTACTTCCAGAGTGCATCAAACATGATTTAGAGCTTGTTTATGGAAAAGTGTCAATTTCTGTATTTCAACATGATTTGAAGCTTGTTTTTGGAAAAGTGTTTATTTCTGTATTTCAATGTTGCAACTTGCTGAAAACTGTCCACAGTGTTCCTAACATCCTGATTAAACAGTACTGAAAAAAAATTAACTTCCAGAGTGCATCAAACATGATTTAGAGCTTGTTTATGGAAAAGTGTTTATTTCTGTATTTCAACATGATTTGGAGCTTGTTTTTGGAAAAGTGTCAATTTCTGTATTTCAACATGATTTGAAGCTTGTTTTTGGAAAAGTGTTTATTTCTGTATTTCAATGTTGCAACTTGCTGAAAACTGTCCACAGTGTTCCTAACTTCCTGACTAAACAGTACTGAAAAAAAAAATTCTTCCAGAGTGCATCAAACATGATTTAGAGCTTGTTTATGGAAAAGTGTCAATTTCTGTATTTCAACATGATTTGGAGCTTGTTTTTGGAAAAGTGTTCATTTCTGTATTTCAACATGATTTGAAGCTTGTTTTTGAAAAGTGCTTATTTCTGTTTTTCAACATGATTTAGAGCTTGTTTTTGGAAAAGTGTTTATTTCTGTATTTCAATGTTGCAACTTGCTGAAAACTGTCCACAGTGTTCCTAACATCCTGATTAAACAGTACTGAAAAAAAATTAACTTCCAGAGTGCATCAAACATGATTTAGAGCTTGTTTATGGAAAAGTGTCAATTTCTGTATTTCAACATGATTTGGAGCTTGTTTTTGGAAAAGTGTTTATTTCTGTATTTCAATGTTGCAACTTGCTGAAAACTGTCCACAGTGTTCCTAACATCCTGATTAAACAGTACTGAAAAAAAATTAACTTCCAGAGTGCATCAAACATGATTTAGAGCTTGTTTATGGAAAAGTGTTTATTTCTGTATTTCAATGTTGCAACTTGCTGAAAACTGTCCACAGTGTTCCTAACATCCTGATTAAACAGTACTGAAAAAAAATTTACTTCCAGAGTGCATCAAACATGATTTAGAGCTTGTTTATGGAAAAGTGTCAATTTCTGTATTTCAACATGATTTGAAGCTTGTTTTTGGAAAAGTTTTTATTTCTGTATTTCAATGTTGCAACTTGCTGAAAACTGTCCACAGTGTTCCTAACATCCTGATTAAACAGTACTGAAAAAAAATTAACTTCCAGAGTGCATCAAACATGATTTAGAGCTTGTTTATGGAAAAGTGTTTATTTCTGTATTTCAACATGATTTGGAGCTTGTTTTTGGAAAAGTGTCAATTTCTGTATTTCAACATGATTTGAAGCTTGTTTTTGGAAAAGTGTTTATTTCTGTATTTCAATGTTGCAACTTGCTGAAAACTGTCCACAGTGTTCCTAACATCCTGATTAAACAGTACTGAAAAAAAATTAACTTCCAGAGTGCATCAAACATGATTTAGAGCTTGTTTATGGAAAAGTGTCAATTTCTGTATTTCAACATGATTTGGAGCTTGTTTTTGGAAAAGTGTTCATTTCTGTATTTCAACATGATTTGAAGCTTGTTTTTGAAAAGTGCTTATTTCTGTTTTTCAACATGATTTAGAGCTTGTTTTTGGAAAAGTGTTTATTTCTGTATTTCAATGTTGCAACTTGCTGAAAACTGTCCACAGTGTTCCTAACATCCTGATTAAACAGTACTGAAAAAAAATTAACTTCCAGAGTGCATCAAACATGATTTAGAGCTTGTTTATGGAAAAGTGTCAATTTCTGTATTTCAACATGATTTGGAGCTTGTTTTTGGAAAAGTGTTCATTTCTGTATTTCAACATGATTTAGAGCTTGTTTTTGGAAAAGTGTTTATTTCTGTATTTCAATGTTGCAACTTGCTGAAAACTGTCCACAGTGTTCCTAACATCCTGATTAAACAGTACTGAAAAAAAATTAACTTCCAGAGTGCATCAAACATGATTTAGAGCTTGTTTATGGAAAAGTGTTTATTTCTGTATTTCAACATGATTTGGAGCTTGTTTTTGGAAAAGTGTTTATTTCTGTATTTCAATGTTGCAACTTGCTGAAAACTGTCCACAGTGTTCCTAACATCCTGATTAAACAGTACTGAAAAAAAATTAACTTCCAGAGTGCATCAAACATGATTTAGAGCTTGTTTATGGAAAAGTGTCAATTTCTGTATTTCAACATGATTTGAAGCTTGTTTTTGGAAAAGTGTTTATTTCTGTATTTCAATGTTGCAACTTGCTGAAAACTGTCCACAGTGTTCCTAACATCCTGATTAAACAGTACTGAAAAAAAATTAACTTCCAGAGTGCATCAAACATGATTTAGAGCTTGTTTATGGAAAAGTGTTTATTTCTGTATTTCAACATGATTTGGAGCTTGTTTTTGGAAAAGTGTCAATTTCTGTATTTCAACATGATTTGAAGCTTGTTTTTGGAAAAGTGTTTATTTCTGTATTTCAATGTTGCAACTTGCTGAAAACTGTCCACAGTGTTCCTAACTTCCTGACTAAACAGTACTGAAAAAAAATTTTCTTCCAGAGTGCATCAAACATGATTTAGAGCTTGTTTATGGAAAAGTGTCAATTTCTGTATTTCAACATGATTTGGAGCTTGTTTTTGGAAAAGTGTTCATTTCTGTATTTCAACATGATTTGAAGCTTGTTTTTGAAAAGTGCTTATTTCTGTTTTTCAACATGAAATAGAGCTTGTTTTTGGAAAAGTGTTTATTTCTGTATTTCAATGTTGCAACTTGCTGAAAACTGTCCACAGTGTTCCTAACATCCTGATTAAACAGTACTGAAAAAAAATTAACTTCCAGAGTGCATCAAACATGATTTAGAGCTTGTTTATGGAAAAGTGTCAATTTCTGTATTTCAACATGATTTGAAGCTTGTTTTTGGAAAAGTGTTTATTTCTGTATTTCAATGTTGCAACTTGCTGAAAACTGTCCACAGTGTTCCTAACATCCTGATTAAACAGTACTGAAAAAAAAATAACTTCCAGAGTGCATCAAACATGATTTAGAGCTTGTTTATGGAAAAGTGTTTATTTCTGTATTTCAATGTTGCAACTTGCTGAAAACTGTCCACAGTGTTCCTAACATCCTGATTAAACAGTACTGAAAAAAAATTTACTTCCAGAGTGCATCAAACATGATTTAGAGCTTGTTTATGGAAAAGTGTCAATTTCTGTATTTCAACATGATTTGAAGCTTGTTTTTGGAAAAGTGTTTATTTCTGTATTTCAATGTTGCAACTTGCTGAAAACTGTCCACAGTGTTCCTAACATCCTGATTAAACAGTACTGAAAAAAAATTAACTTCCAGAGTGCATCAAACATGATTTAGAGCTTGTTTATGGAAAAGTGTTTATTTCTGTATTTCAACATGATTTGGAGCTTGTTTTTGGAAAAGTGTCAATTTCTGTATTTCAACATGATTTGAAGCTTGTTTTTGGAAAAGTGTTTATTTCTGTATTTCAATGTTGCAACTTGCTGAAAACTGTCCACAGTGTTCCTAACTTCCTGACTAAACAGTACTGAAAAAAAATTTACTTCCAGAGTGCATCAAACATGATTTAGAGCTTGTTTATGGAAAAGTGTCAATTTCTGTATTTCAACATGATTTGGAGCTTGTTTTTGGAAAAGTGTTCATTTCTGTATTTCAACATGATTTAGAGCTTGTTTTTGGAAAAGTGTTTTCTTCTGTATTTCAACATGATTTAGAGCTTGTTTTTGGAAAAGTGTTTATTTCTGTATTTCAATGTTGCAACTTGCTGAAAACTGTCCACAGTGTTCCTAACATCCTGATTAAACAGTACTGAAAAAAAATTAACTTCCAGAGTGCATCAAACATGATTTAGAGCTTGTTTATGGAAAAAAATTTATTTCTGTATTTCAACATGATTTGGAGCTTGTTTTTGGAAAAGTGTTTATTTCTGTATTTCAATGTTGCAACTTGCTGAAAACTGTCCACAGTGTTCCTAACATCCTGATTAAACAGTACTGAAAAAAAATTAACTTCCAGAGTGCATCAAACATGATTTAGAGCTTGTTTATGGAAAAGTGTTTATTTCTGTATTTCAACATGATTTGGAGCTTGTTTTTGGAAAAGTGTCAATTTCTGCATTTCAACATGATTTGAAGCTTGTTTTTGGAAAAGTGTTTATTTCTGTATTTCAATGTTGCAACTTGCTGAAAACTGTCCACAGTGTTCCTAACATCCTGATTAAACAGTACTGAAAAAAAAATTACTTCCAGAGTGCATCAAACATGATTTAGAGCTTGTTTATGGAAAAGTGTTTATTTCTGTATTTCAACATGATTTGGAGCTTGTTTTTGGAAAAGTGTCAATTTCTGTATTTCAACATGATTTGAAGCTTGTTTTTGGAAAAGTGTTTATTTCTGTATTTCAATGTTGCAACTTGCTAAAAACTGTCCACAGTGTTCCTAACATCCTGATTAAACAGTACTGAAAAAAAAATAACTTCCAGAGTGCATCAAACATGATTTAGAGCTTGTTTATGGAAAAGTGTCAATTTCTGTATTTCAACATGATTTGGAGCTTGTTTTTGGAAAAGTGTTCATTTCTGTATTTCAACATGATTTAGAGCTTGTTTTTGGAAAAGTGTTTTCTTCTGTATTTCAACATGATTTAGAGCTTGTTTTTGGAAAAGTGTTTATTTCTGTATTTCAATGTTGCAACTTGCTGAAAACTGTCCACAGTGTTCCTAACATCCTGATTAAACAGTACTGAAAAAAAATTAACTTCCAGAGTGCATCAAACATGATTTAGAGCTTGTTTATGGAAAAGTGTCAATTTCTGTATTTCAACATGATTTGGAGCTTGTTTTTGGAAAAGTGTCAATTTCTGTATTTCAACATGATTTGAAGCTTGTTTTTGAAAAGTGCTTATTTCTGTTTTTCAACATGAAATAGAGCTTGTTTTTGGAAAAGTGTTTATTTCTGTATTTCAATGTTGCAACTTGCTGAAAACTGTCCACAGTGTTCCTAACATCCTGATTAAACAGTACTGAAAAAAAATTAACTTCCAGAGTGCATCAAACATGATTTAGAGCTTGTTTATGGAAAAGTGTTAATTTCTGTATTTCAACATGATTTGGAGCTTGTTTTTGGAAAAGTGTTTATTTCTGTATTTCAACATGATTTAGAGCTTGTTTTTGGAAAAGTGTTTTCTTCTGTATTTCAACATGATTTAGAGCTTGTTTTTGGAAAAGTGTTTATTTCTGTATTTCAATGTTGCAACTTGCTGAAAACTGTCCACAGTGTTCCTAACATCCTGATTAAACAGTACTGAAAAAAAATTAACTTCCAGAGTGCATCAAACATGATTTAGAGCTTGTTTATGGAAAAAAATTTATTTCTGTATTTCAACATGATTTGGAGCTTGTTTTTGGAAAAGTGTTTATTTCTGTATTTCAATGTTGCAACTTGCTGAAAACTGTCCACAGTGTTCCTAACATCCTGATTAAACAGTACTGAAAAAAAATTAACTTCCAGAGTGCATCAAACATGATTTAGAGCTTGTTTATGGAAAAAAATTTATTTCTGTATTTCAACATGATTTGGAGCTTGTTTTTGGAAAAGTGTTTATTTCTGTATTTCAATGTTGCAACTTGCTGAAAACTGTCCACAGTGTTCCTAACATCCTGATTAAACAGTACTGAAAAAAAATTAACTTCCAGAGTGCATCAAACATGATTTAGAGCTTGTTTATGGAAAAGTATTTATTTCTGTATTTCAACATGATTTGGAGCTTGTTTTTGGAAAAGTGTTTATTTCTGTATTTCAATGTTGCAACTTGCTGAAAACTGTCCACAGTGTTCCTAACATCCTGATTAAACAGTACTGAAAAAAAATTAACTTCCAGAGTGCATCAAACATGATTTAGAGCTTGTTTATGGAAAAGTTTTTATTTCTGTATTTCAACATGATTTGGAGCTTGTTTTTGGAAAAGTATCAATTTCTGTATTTCAACATGATTTGAAGCTTGTTTTTAAAAAGTGCTTATTTCTGTTTTTCAACATGATTTAGAGCATGTTTTTGGAAAAGTGTTTATTTCTGTATTTCAATGTTGCAACTTGCTGAAAACTGTCCACAGTGTTCCTAACTTCCTGACTAAACAGTACTGAAAAAAAATTTACTTCCAGAGTGCATCAAACATGATTTAGAGCTTGTTTATGGAAAAGTGTCAATTTCTGTATTTCAACATGATTTGGAGCTTGTTTTTGGAAAAGTGTTCATTTCTGTATTTCAACATGATTTAGAGCTTGTTCATGGAAAAGTGTTTATTTCTGTATTTCAATGTTGCAACTTGCTGAAAACTGTCCACAGTGTTCCTAACATCCTGATTAAACAGTACTGAAAAAAAATTAACTTCCAGAGTGCATCAAACATGATTTAGAGCTTGTTTATGGAAAAGTGTTAATTTCTGTATTTCAACATGATTTGGAGCTTGTTTTTGGAAAAGTGTTTATTTCTGTATTTCAATGTTGCAACTTGCTGAAAACTGTCCACAGTGTTCCTAACATCCTGATTAAACAGTACTGAAAAAAAATTTACTTCCAGAGTGCATCAAACATGATTTAGAGCTTGTTTATGGAAAAGTGTCAATTTCTGTATTTCAACATGATTTGAAGCTTGTTTTTGGAAAAGTTTTTATTTCTGTATTTCAATGTTGCAACTTGCTGAAAACTGTCCACAGTGTTCCTAACATCCTGATTAAACAGTACTGAAAAAAAATTAACTTCCAGAGTGCATCAAACATGATTTAGAGCTTGTTTATGGAAAAGTGTTTATTTCTGTATTTCAACATGATTTGGAGCTTGTTTTTGGAAAAGTGTCAATTTCTGTATTTCAACATGATTTGAAGCTTGTTTTTGGAAAAGTGTTTATTTCTGTATTTCAATGTTGCAACTTGCTGAAAACTGTCCACAGTGTTCCTAACATCCTGATTAAACAGTACTGAAAAAAAATTAACTTCCAGAGTGCATCAAACATGATTTAGAGCTTGTTTATGGAAAAAAAATTATTTCTGTATTTCAACATGATTTGGAGCTTGTTTTTGGAAAAGTGTTTATTTCTGTATTTCAATGTTGCAACTTGCTGAAAACTGTCCACAGTGTTCCTAACATCCTGATTAAACAGTACTGAAAAAAAATTAACTTCCAGAGTGCATCAAACATGATTTAGAGCTTGTTTATGGAAAAAAATTATTTCTGTATTTCAACATGATTTGAAGCTTGTTTTTGGAAAAGTGTTTATTTCTGTATTTCAATGTTGCAACTTGCTGAAAACTGTCCACAGTGTTCCTAACATCCTGATTAAACAGTACTGAAAAAAAATTAACTTCCAGAGTGCATCAAACATGATTTAGAGCTTGTTTATGGAAAAGTGTTTATTTCTGTATTTCAACATGATTTGGAGCTTGTTTTTGGAAAAGTGTCAATTTCTGTATTTCAACATGATTTGAAGCTTGTTTTTAAAAAGTGCTTATTTCTGTTTTTCAACATGATTTAGAGCATGTTTTTGGAAAAGTGTTTATTTCTGTATTTCAATGTTGCAACTTGCTGAAAACTGTCCACAGTGTTCCTAACTTCCTGACTAAACAGTACTGAAAAAAAATTTACTTCCAGAGTGCATCAAACATGATTTAGAGCTTGTTTATGGAAAAGTGTCAATTTCTGTATTTCAACATGATTTGGAGCTTGTTTTTGGAAAAGTGTTCATTTCTGTATTTCAACATGATTTAGAGCTTGTTCATGGAAAAGTGTTTATTTCTGTATTTCAATGTTGCAACTTGCTGAAAACTGTCCACAGTGTTCCTAACATCCTGATTAAACAGTACTGAAAAAAAATTAACTTCCAGAGTGCATCAAACATGATTTAGAGCTTGTTTATGGAAAAGTTTTTATTTCTGTATTTCAACATGATTTGGAGCTTGTTTTTGGAAAAGTGTTTATTTCTGTATTTCAATGTTGCAACTTGCTGAAAACTGTCCACAGTGTTCCTAACATCCTGATTAAACAGTACTGAAAAAAAATTTACTTCCAGAGTGCATCAAACATGATTTAGAGCTTGTTTATGGAAAAGTGTCAATTTCTGTATTTCAACATGATTTGAAGCTTGTTTTTGGAAAAGTGTTTATTTCTGTATTTCAATGTTGCAACTTGCTGAAAACTGTCCACAGTGTTCCTAACATCCTGATTAAACAGTACTGAAAAAAAATTAACTTCCAGAGTGCATCAAACATGATTTAGAGCTTGTTTATGGAAAAGTGTTTATTTCTGTATTTCAACATGATTTGGAGCTTGTTTTTGGAAAAGTGTCAATTTCTGTATTTCAACATGATTTGAAGCTTGTTTTTGGAAAAGTGTTTATTTCTGTATTTCAATGTTGCAACTTGCTGAAAACTGTCCACAGTGTTCCTAACTTCCTGACTAAACAGTACTGAAAAAAAATTTTCTTCCAGAGTGCATCAAACATGATTTAGAGCTTGTTTATGGAAAAGTGTCAATTTCTGTATTTCAACATGATTTGGAGCTTGTTTTTGGAAAAGTGTTCATTTCTGTATTTCAACATGATTTGAAGCTTGTTTTTGAAAAGTGCTTATTTCTGTTTTTCAACATGAAATAGAGCTTGTTTTTGGAAAAGTGTTTATTTCTGTATTTCAATGTTGCAACTTGCTGAAAACTGTCCACAGTGTTCCTAACATCCTGATTAAACAGTACTGAAAAAAAATTAACTTCCAGAGTGCATCAAACATGATTTAGAGCTTGTTTATGGAAAAGTGTCAATTTCTGTATTTCAACATGATTTGAAGCTTGTTTTTGGAAAAGTGTTTATTTCTGTATTTCAATGTTGCAACTTGCTGAAAACTGTCCACAGTGTTCCTAACATCCTGATTAAACAGTACTGAAAAAAAAATAACTTCCAGAGTGCATCAAACATGATTTAGAGCTTGTTTATGGAAAAGTGTTTATTTCTGTATTTCAATGTTGCAACTTGCTGAAAACTGTCCACAGTGTTCCTAACATCCTGATTAAACAGTACTGAAAAAAAATTTACTTCCAGAGTGCATCAAACATGATTTAGAGCTTGTTTATGGAAAAGTGTCAATTTCTGTATTTCAACATGATTTGAAGCTTGTTTTTGGAAAAGTGTTTATTTCTGTATTTCAATGTTGCAACTTGCTGAAAACTGTCCACAGTGTTCCTAACATCCTGATTAAACAGTACTGAAAAAAAATTAACTTCCAGAGTGCATCAAACATGATTTAGAGCTTGTTTATGGAAAAGTGTTTATTTCTGTATTTCAACATGATTTGGAGCTTGTTTTTGGAAAAGTGTCAATTTCTGTATTTCAACATGATTTGAAGCTTGTTTTTGGAAAAGTGTTTATTTCTGTATTTCAATGTTGCAACTTGCTGAAAACTGTCCACAGTGTTCCTAACTTCCTGACTAAACAGTACTGAAAAAAAATTTACTTCCAGAGTGCATCAAACATGATTTAGAGCTTGTTTATGGAAAAGTGTCAATTTCTGTATTTCAACATGATTTGGAGCTTGTTTTTGGAAAGTGTTCATTTCTGTATTTCAACATGATTTAGAGCTTGTTTTTGGAAAAGTGTTTTCTTCTGTATTTCAACATGATTTAGAGCTTGTTTTTGGAAAAGTGTTTATTTCTGTATTTCAATGTTGCAACTTGCTGAAAACTGTCCACAGTGTTCCTAACATCCTGATTAAACAGTACTGAAAAAAAATTAACTTCCAGAGTGCATCAAACATGATTTAGAGCTTGTTTATGGAAAAAAATTTATTTCTGTATTTCAACATGATTTGGAGCTTGTTTTTGGAAAAGTGTTTATTTCTGTATTTCAATGTTGCAACTTGCTGAAAACTGTCCACAGTGTTCCTAACATCCTGATTAAACAGTACTGAAAAAAAATTAACTTCCAGAGTGCATCAAACATGATTTAGAGCTTGTTTATGGAAAAGTGTTTATTTCTGTATTTCAACATGATTTGGAGCTTGGTTTTGGAAAAGTGTCAATTTCTGCATTTCAACATGATTTGAAGCTTGTTTTTGGAAAAGTGTTTATTTCTGTATTTCAATGTTGCAACTTGCTGAAAACTGTCCACAGTGTTCCTAACATCCTGATTAAACAGTACTGAAAAAAAAATTACTTCCAGAGTGCATCAAACATGATTTAGAGCTTGTTTATGGAAAAGTGTTTATTTCTGTATTTCAACATGATTTGGAGCTTGTTTTTGGAAAAGTGTCAATTTCTGTATTTCAACATGATTTGAAGCTTGTTTTTGGAAAAGTGTTTATTTCTGTATTTCAATGTTGCAACTTGCTAAAAACTGTCCACAGTGTTCCTAACATCCTGATTAAACAGTACTGAAAAAAAAATAACTTCCAGAGTGCATCAAACATGATTTAGAGCTTGTTTATGGAAAAGTGTCAATTTCTGTATTTCAACATGATTTGGAGCTTGTTTTTGGAAAAGTGTTCATTTCTGTATTTCAACATGATTTAGAGCTTGTTTTTGGAAAAGTGTTTTCTTCTGTATTTCAACATGATTTAGAGCTTGTTTTTGGAAAAGTGTTTATTTCTGTATTTCAATGTTGCAACTTGCTGAAAACTGTCCACAGTGTTCCTAACATCCTGATTAAACAGTACTGAAAAAAAATTAACTTCCAGAGTGCATCAAACATGATTTAGAGCTTGTTTATGGAAAAGTGTCAATTTCTGTATTTCAACATGATTTGGAGCTTGTTTTTGGAAAAGTGTCAATTTCTGTATTTCAACATGATTTGAAGCTTGTTTTTGAAAAGTGCTTATTTCTGTTTTTCAACATGAAATAGAGCTTGTTTTTGGAAAAGTGTTTATTTCTGTATTTCAATGTTGCAACTTGCTGAAAACTGTCCACAGTGTTCCTAACATCCTGATTAAACAGTACTGAAAAAAAATTAACTTCCAGAGTGCATCAAACATGATTTGGAGCTTGTTTTTGGAAAAGTGTTAATTTCTGTATTTCAACATGATTTAGAGCTTGTTTTTGGAAAAGTGTTTATTTCTGTATTTCAACATGATTTAGAGCTTGTTTTTGGAAAAGTGTTTTCTTCTGTATTTCAACATGATTTAGAGCTTGTTTTTGGAAAAGTGTTTATTTCTGTATTTCAATGTTGCAACTTGCTGAAAACTGTCCACAGTGTTCCTAACATCCTGATTAAACAGTACTGAAAAAAAATTAACTTCCAGAGTGCATCAAACATGATTTAGAGCTTGTTTATGGAAAAAAATTTATTTCTGTATTTCAACATGATTTGGAGCTTGTTTTTGGAAAAGTGTTTATTTCTGTATTTCAATGTTGCAACTTGCTGAAAACTGTCCACAGTGTTCCTAACATCCTGATTAAACAGTACTGAAAAAAAATTAACTTCCAGAGTGCATCAAACATGATTTAGAGCTTGTTTATGGAAAAGTGTTTATTTCTGTATTTCAACATGATTTGGAGCTTGTTTTTGGAAAAGTGTCAATTTCTGCATTTCAACATGATTTGAAGCTTGTTTTTGGAAAAGTGTTTATTTCTGTATTTCAATGTTGCAACTTGCTGAAAACTGTCCACAGTGTTCCTAACATCCTGATTAAACAGTACTGAAAAAAAATTTACTTCCAGAGTGCATCAAACATGATTTAGAGCTTGTTTATGGAAAAGTGTTTATTTCTGTATTTCAACATGATTTGGAGCTTGTTTTTGGAAAAGTGTCAATTTCTGTATTTCAACATGATTTGAAGCTTGTTTTTGGAAAAGTGTTTATTTCTGTATTTCAATGTTGCAACTTGCTGAAAACTGTCCACAGTGTTCCTAACTTCCTGACTAAACAGTACTGAAAAAAAATTTTCTTCCAGAGTGCATCAAACATGATTTAGAGCTTGTTTATGGAAAAGTGTCAATTTCTGTATTTCAACATGATTTGGAGCTTGTTTTTGGAAAAGTGTTCATTTCTGTATTTCAACATGATTTGAAGCTTGTTTTTGAAAAGTGCTTATTTCTGTTTTTCAACATGAAATAGAGCTTGTTTTTGGAAAAGTGTTTATTTCTGTATTTCAATGTTGCAACTTGCTGAAAACTGTCCACAGTGTTCCTAACATCCTGATTAAACAGTACTGAAAAAAAATTAACTTCCAGAGTGCATCAAACATGATTTAGAGCTTGTTTATGGAAAAGTGTCAATTTCTGTATTTCAACATGATTTGAAGCTTGTTTTTGGAAAAGTGTTTATTTCTGTATTTCAATGTTGCAACTTGCTGAAAACTGTCCACAGTGTTCCTAACATCCTGATTAAACAGTACTGAAAAAAAAATAACTTCCAGAGTGCATCAAACATGATTTAGAGCTTGTTTATGGAAAAGTGTTTATTTCTGTATTTCAATGTTGCAACTTGCTGAAAACTGTCCACAGTGTTCCTAACATCCTGATTAAACAGTACTGAAAAAAAATTTACTTCCAGAGTGCATCAAACATGATTTAGAGCTTGTTTATGGAAAAGTGTCAATTTCTGTATTTCAACATGATTTGAAGCTTGTTTTTGGAAAAGTGTTTATTTCTGTATTTCAATGTTGCAACTTGCTGAAAACTGTCCACAGTGTTCCTAACATCCTGATTAAACAGTACTGAAAAAAAATTAACTTCCAGAGTGCATCAAACATGATTTAGAGCTTGTTTATGGAAAAGTGTTTATTTCTGTATTTCAACATGATTTGGAGCTTGTTTTTGGAAAAGTGTCAATTTCTGTATTTCAACATGATTTGAAGCTTGTTTTTGGAAAAGTGTTTATTTCTGTATTTCAATGTTGCAACTTGCTGAAAACTGTCCACAGTGTTCCTAACTTCCTGACTAAACAGTACTGAAAAAAAATTTACTTCCAGAGTGCATCAAACATGATTTAGAGCTTGTTTATGGAAAAGTGTCAATTTCTGTATTTCAACATGATTTGGAGCTTGTTTTTGGAAAGTGTTCATTTCTGTATTTCAACATGATTTAGAGCTTGTTTTTGGAAAAGTGTTTTCTTCTGTATTTCAACATGATTTAGAGCTTGTTTTTGGAAAAGTGTTTATTTCTGTATTTCAATGTTGCAACTTGCTGAAAACTGTCCACAGTGTTCCTAACATCCTGATTAAACAGTACTGAAAAAAAATTAACTTCCAGAGTGCATCAAACATGATTTAGAGCTTGTTTATGGAAAAAAATTTATTTCTGTATTTCAACATGATTTGGAGCTTGTTTTTGGAAAAGTGTTTATTTCTGTATTTCAATGTTGCAACTTGCTGAAAACTGTCCACAGTGTTCCTAACATCCTGATTAAACAGTACTGAAAAAAAATTAACTTCCAGAGTGCATCAAACATGATTTAGAGCTTGTTTATGGAAAAGTGTTTATTTCTGTATTTCAACATGATTTGGAGCTTGGTTTTGGAAAAGTGTCAATTTCTGCATTTCAACATGATTTGAAGCTTGTTTTTGGAAAAGTGTTTATTTCTGTATTTCAATGTTGCAACTTGCTGAAAACTGTCCACAGTGTTCCTAACATCCTGATTAAACAGTACTGAAAAAAAAATTACTTCCAGAGTGCATCAAACATGATTTAGAGCTTGTTTATGGAAAAGTGTTTATTTCTGTATTTCAACATGATTTGGAGCTTGTTTTTGGAAAAGTGTCAATTTCTGTATTTCAACATGATTTGAAGCTTGTTTTTGGAAAAGTGTTTATTTCTGTATTTCAATGTTGCAACTTGCTAAAAACTGTCCACAGTGTTCCTAACATCCTGATTAAACAGTACTGAAAAAAAAATAACTTCCAGAGTGCATCAAACATGATTTAGAGCTTGTTTATGGAAAAGTGTCAATTTCTGTATTTCAACATGATTTGGAGCTTGTTTTTGGAAAAGTGTTCATTTCTGTATTTCAACATGATTTAGAGCTTGTTTTTGGAAAAGTGTTTTCTTCTGTATTTCAACATGATTTAGAGCTTGTTTTTGGAAAAGTGTTTATTTCTGTATTTCAATGTTGCAACTTGCTGAAAACTGTCCACAGTGTTCCTAACATCCTGATTAAACAGTACTGAAAAAAAATTAACTTCCAGAGTGCATCAAACATGATTTAGAGCTTGTTTATGGAAAAGTGTCAATTTCTGTATTTCAACATGATTTGGAGCTTGTTTTTGGAAAAGTGTCAATTTCTGTATTTCAACATGATTTGAAGCTTGTTTTTGAAAAGTGCTTATTTCTGTTTTTCAACATGAAATAGAGCTTGTTTTTGGAAAAGTGTTTATTTCTGTATTTCAATGTTGCAACTTGCTGAAAACTGTCCACAGTGTTCCTAACATCCTGATTAAACAGTACTGAAAAAAAATTAACTTCCAGAGTGCATCAAACATGATTTGGAGCTTGTTTTTGGAAAAGTGTTAATTTCTGTATTTCAACATGATTTAGAGCTTGTTTTTGGAAAAGTGTTTATTTCTGTATTTCAACATGATTTAGAGCTTGTTTTTGGAAAAGTGTTTTCTTCTGTATTTCAACATGATTTAGAGCTTGTTTTTGGAAAAGTGTTTATTTCTGTATTTCAATGTTGCAACTTGCTGAAAACTGTCCACAGTGTTCCTAACATCCTGATTAAACAGTACTGAAAAAAAATTAACTTCCAGAGTGCATCAAACATGATTTAGAGCTTGTTTATGGAAAAAAATTTATTTCTGTATTTCAACATGATTTGGAGCTTGTTTTTGGAAAAGTGTTTATTTCTGTATTTCAATGTTGCAACTTGCTGAAAACTGTCCACAGTGTTCCTAACATCCTGATTAAACAGTACTGAAAAAAAATTAACTTCCAGAGTGCATCAAACATGATTTAGAGCTTGTTTATGGAAAAAAATTATTTCTGTATTTCAACATGATTTGGAGCTTGTTTTTGGAAAAGTGTTTATTTCTGTATTTCAATGTTGCAACTTGCTGAAAACTGTCCACAGTGTTCCTAACATCCTGATTAAACAGTACTGAAAAAAAATTAACTTCCAGAGTGCATCAAACATGATTTAGAGCTTGTTTATGGAAAAAAATTTATTTCTGTATTTCAACATGATTTGGAGCTTGTTTTTGGAAAAGTGTTTATTTCTGTATTTCAATGTTGCAACTTGCTGAAAACTGTCCACAGTGTTCCTAACATCCTGATTAAACAGTACTGAAAAAAAATTAACTTCCAGAGTGCATCAAACATGATTTAGAGCTTGTTTATGGAAAAGTTTTTATTTCTGTATTTCAACATGATTTGGAGCTTGTTTTTGGAAAAGCATCAATTTCTGTATTTCAACATGATTTGAAGCTTGTTTTTAAAAAGTGCTTATTTCTGTTTTTCAACATGATTTAGAGCATGTTTTTGGAAAAGTGTTTATTTCTGTATTTCAATGTTGCAACTTGCTGAAAACTGTCCACAGTGTTCCTAACTTCCTGACTAAACAGTACTGAAAAAAAATTTACTTCCAGAGTGCATCAAACATGATTTAGAGCTTGTTTATGGAAAAGTGTCAATTTCTGTATTTCAACATGATTTGGAGCTTGTTTTTGGAAAAGTGTTCATTTCTGTATTTCAACATGATTTAGAGCTTGTTCATGGAAAAGTGTTTATTTCTGTATTTCAATGTTGCAACTTGCTGAAAACTGTCCACAGTGTTCCTAACATCCTGATTTAACAGTACTGAAAAAAAATTAACTTCCAGAGTGCATCAAACATGATTTAGAGCTTGTTTATGGAAAAGTTTTTATTTCTGTATTTCAACATGATTTGGAGCTTGTTTTTGGAAAAGTGTTTATTTCTGTATTTCAATGTTGCAACTTGCTGAAAACTGTCCACAGTGTTCCTAACATCCTGATTAAACAGTACTGAAAAAAAATTTACTTCCAGAGTGCATCAAACATGATTTAGAGCTTGTTTATGGAAAAGTGTCAATTTCTGTATTTCAACATGATTTGAAGCTTGTTTTTGGAAAAGTGTTTATTTCTGTATTTCAATGTTGCAACTTGCTGAAAACTGTCCACAGTGTTCCTAACATCCTGATTAAACAGTACTGAAAAAAAATTAACTTCCAGAGTGCATCAAACATGATTTAGAGCTTGTTTATGGAAAAGTGTTTATTTCTGTATTTCAACATGATTTGGAGCTTGTTTTTGGAAAAGTGTCAATTTCTGTATTTCAACATGATTTGAAGCTTGTTTTTGGAAAAGTGTTTATTTCTGTATTTCAATGTTGCAACTTGCTGAAAACTGTCCACAGTGTTCCTAACTTCCTGACTAAACAGTACTGAAAAAAAATTTACTTCCAGAGTGCATCAAACATGATTTAGAGCTTGTTTATGGAAAAGTGTCAATTTCTGTATTTCAACATGATTTGGAGCTTGTTTTTGGAAAAGTGTTCATTTCTGTATTTCAACATGATTTGAAGCTTGTTTTTGAAAAGTGCTTATTTCTGTTTTTCAACATGAAATAGAGCTTGTTTTTGGAAAAGTGTTTATTTCTGTATTTCAATGTTGCAACTTGCTGAAAACTGTCCACAGTGTTCCTAACATCCTGATTAAACAGTACTGAAAAAAAATTAACTTCCAGAGTGCATCAAACATGATTTAGAGCTTGTTTATGGAAAAGTGTCAATTTCTGTATTTCAACATGATTTGAAGCTTGTTTTTGGAAAAGTGTTTATTTCTGTATTTCAATGTTGCAACTTGCTGAAAACTGTCCACAGTGTTCCTAACATCCTGATTAAACAGTACTGAAAAAAAAATAACTTCCAGAGTGCATCAAACATGATTTAGAGCTTGTTTATGGAAAAGTGTTTATTTCTGTATTTCAATGTTGCAACTTGCTGAAAACTGTCCACAGTGTTCCTAACATCCTGATTAAACAGTACTGAAAAAAAATTTACTTCCAGAGTGCATCAAACATGATTTAGAGCTTGTTTATGGAAAAGTGTCAATTTCTGTATTTCAACATGATTTGAAGCTTGTTTTTGGAAAAGTGTTTATTTCTGTATTTCAATGTTGCAACTTGCTGAAAACTGTCCACAGTGTTCCTAACATCCTGATTAAACAGTACTGAAAAAAAATTAACTTCCAGAGTGCATCAAACATGATTTAGAGCTTGTTTATGGAAAAGTGTTTATTTCTGTATTTCAACATGATTTGGAGCTTGTTTTTGGAAAAGTGTCAATTTCTGTATTTCAACATGATTTGAAGCTTGTTTTTGGAAAAGTGTTTATTTCTGTATTTCAATGTTGCAACTTGCTGAAAACTGTCCACAGTGTTCCTAACTTCCTGACTAAACAGTACTGAAAAAAAATTTACTTCCAGAGTGCATCAAACATGATTTAGAGCTTGTTTATGGAAAAGTGTCAATTTCTGTATTTCAACATGATTTGGAGCTTGTTTTTGGAAAAGTGTTCATTTCTGTATTTCAACATGATTTAGAGCTTGTTTTTGGAAAAGTGTTTTCTTCTGTATTTCAACATGATTTAGAGCTTGTTTTTGGAAAAGTGTTTATTTCTGTATTTCAATGTTGCAACTTGCTGAAAACTGTCCACAGTGTTCCTAACATCCTGATTAAACAGTACTGAAAAAAAATTAACTTCCAGAGTGCATCAAACATGATTTAGAGCTTGTTTATGGAAAAAAATTTATTTCTGTATTTCAACATGATTTGGAGCTTGTTTTTGGAAAAGTGTTTATTTCTGTATTTCAATGTTGCAACTTGCTGAAAACTGTCCACAGTGTTCCTAACATCCTGATTAAACAGTACTGAAAAAAAATTAACTTCCAGAGTGCATCAAACATGATTTAGAGCTTGTTTATGGAAAAGTGTCAATTTCTGTATTTCAACATGATTTGAAGCTTGTTTTTGGAAAAGTGTTTATTTCTGTATTTCAATGTTGCAACTTGCTGAAAACTGTCCACAGTGTTCCTAACATCCTGATTAAACAGTACTGAAAAAAAATTAACTTCCAGAGTGCATCAAACATGATTTAGAGCTTGTTTATGGAAAAGTGTTTATTTCTGTATTTCAACATGATTTGGAGCTTGTTTTTGGAAAAGTGTCAATTTCTGTATTTCAACATGATTTGAAGCTTGTTTTTGGAAAAGTGTTTATTTCTGTATTTCAATGTTGCAACTTGCTGAAAACTGTCCACAGTGTTCCTAACTTCCTGACTAAACAGTACTGAAAAAAAATTTTCTTCCAGAGTGCATCAAACATGATTTAGAGCTTGTTTATGGAAAAGTGTCAATTTCTGTATTTCAACATGATTTGGAGCTTGTTTTTGGAAAAGTGTTCATTTCTGTATTTCAACATGATTTGAAGCTTGTTTTTGAAAAGTGCTTATTTCTGTTTTTCAACATGAAATAGAGCTTGTTTTTGGAAAAGTGTTTATTTCTGTATTTCAATGTTGCAACTTGCTGAAAACTGTCCACAGTGTTCCTAACATCCTGATTAAACAGTACTGAAAAAAAATTAACTTCCAGAGTGCATCAAACATGATTTAGAGCTTGTTTATGGAAAAGTGTCAATTTCTGTATTTCAACATGATTTGAAGCTTGTTTTTGGAAAAGTGTTTATTTCTGTATTTCAATGTTGCAACTTGCTGAAAACTGTCCACAGTGTTCCTAACATCCTGATTAAACAGTACTGAAAAAAAAATAACTTCCAGAGTGCATCAAACATGATTTAGAGCTTGTTTATGGAAAAGTGTTTATTTCTGTATTTCAATGTTGCAACTTGCTGAAAACTGTCCACAGTGTTCCTAACATCCTGATTAAACAGTACTGAAAAAAAATTTACTTCCAGAGTGCATCAAACATGATTTAGAGCTTGTTTATGGAAAAGTGTCAATTTCTGTATTTCAACATGATTTGAAGCTTGTTTTTGGAAAAGTGTTTATTTCTGTATTTCAATGTTGCAACTTGCTGAAAACTGTCCACAGTGTTCCTAACATCCTGATTAAACAGTACTGAAAAAAAATTAACTTCCAGAGTGCATCAAACATGATTTAGAGCTTGTTTATGGAAAAGTGTTTATTTCTGTATTTCAACATGATTTGGAGCTTGTTTTTGGAAAAGTGTCAATTTCTGTATTTCAACATGATTTGAAGCTTGTTTTTGGAAAAGTGTTTATTTCTGTATTTCAATGTTGCAACTTGCTGAAAACTGTCCACAGTGTTCCTAACTTCCTGACTAAACAGTACTGAAAAAAAATTTACTTCCAGAGTGCATCAAACATGATTTAGAGCTTGTTTATGGAAAAGTGTCAATTTCTGTATTTCAACATGATTTGGAGCTTGTTTTTGGAAAAGTGTTCATTTCTGTATTTCAACATGATTTAGAGCTTGTTTTTGGAAAAGTGTTTTCTTCTGTATTTCAACATGATTTAGAGCTTGTTTTTGGAAAAGTGTTTATTTCTGTATTTCAATGTTGCAACTTGCTGAAAACTGTCCACAGTGTTCCTAACATCCTGATTAAACAGTACTGAAAAAAAATTAACTTCCAGAGTGCATCAAACATGATTTAGAGCTTGTTTATGGAAAAAAATTTATTTCTGTATTTCAACATGATTTGGAGCTTGTTTTTGGAAAAGTGTTTATTTCTGTATTTCAATGTTGCAACTTGCTGAAAACTGTCCACAGTGTTCCTAACATCCTGATTAAACAGTACTGAAAAAAAATTAACTTCCAGAGTGCATCAAACATGATTTAGAGCTTGTTTATGGAAAAGTGTTTATTTCTGTATTTCAACATGATTTGGAGCTTGTTTTTGGAAAAGTGTCAATTTCTGCATTTCAACATGATTTGAAGCTTGTTTTTGGAAAAGTGTTTATTTCTGTATTTCAATGTTGCAACTTGCTGAAAACTGTCCACAGTGTTCCTAACATCCTGATTAAACAGTACTGAAAAAAAAATTACTTCCAGAGTGCATCAAACATGATTTAGAGCTTGTTTATGGAAAAGTGTTTATTTCTGTATTTCAACATGATTTGGAGCTTGTTTTTGGAAAAGTGTCAATTTCTGTATTTCAACATGATTTGAAGCTTGTTTTTGGAAAAGTGTTTATTTCTGTATTTCAATGTTGCAACTTGCTAAAAACTGTCCACAGTGTTCCTAACATCCTGATTAAACAGTACTGAAAAAAAAATAACTTCCAGAGTGCATCAAACATGATTTAGAGCTTGTTTATGGAAAAGTGTCAATTTCTGTATTTCAACATGATTTGGAGCTTGTTTTTGGAAAAGTGTTCATTTCTGTATTTCAACATGATTTAGAGCTTGTTTTTGGAAAAGTGTTTTCTTCTGTATTTCAACATGATTTAGAGCTTGTTTTTGGAAAAGTGTTTATTTCTGTATTTCAATGTTGCAACTTGCTGAAAACTGTCCACAGTGTTCCTAACATCCTGATTAAACAGTACTGAAAAAAAATTAACTTCCAGAGTGCATCAAACATGATTTAGAGCTTGTTTATGGAAAAGTGTCAATTTCTGTATTTCAACATGATTTGGAGCTTGTTTTTGGAAAAGTGTCAATTTCTGTATTTCAACATGATTTGAAGCTTGTTTTTGAAAAGTGCTTATTTCTGTTTTTCAACATGAAATAGAGCTTGTTTTTGGAAAAGTGTTTATTTCTGTATTTCAATGTTGCAACTTGCTGAAAACTGTCCACAGTGTTCCTAACATCCTGATTAAACAGTACTGAAAAAAAATTAACTTCCAGAGTGCATCAAACATGATTTGGAGCTTGTTTTTGGAAAAGTGTTAATTTCTGTATTTCAACATGATTTAGAGCTTGTTTTTGGAAAAGTGTTTATTTCTGTATTTCAACATGATTTAGAGCTTGTTTTTGGAAAAGTGTTTTCTTCTGTATTTCAACATGATTTAGAGCTTGTTTTTGGAAAAGTGTTTATTTCTGTATTTCAATGTTGCAACTTGCTGAAAACTGTCCACAGTGTTCCTAACATCCTGATTAAACAGTACTGAAAAAAAATTAACTTCCAGAGTGCATCAAACATGATTTAGAGCTTGTTTATGGAAAAAAATTTATTTCTGTATTTCAACATGATTTGGAGCTTGTTTTTGGAAAAGTGTTTATTTCTGTATTTCAATGTTGCAACTTGCTGAAAACTGTCCACAGTGTTCCTAACATCCTGATTAAACAGTACTGAAAAAAAATTAACTTCCAGAGTGCATCAAACATGATTTAGAGCTTGTTTATGGAAAAGTGTTTATTTCTGTATTTCAACATGATTTGGAGCTTGTTTTTGGAAAAGTGTCAATTTCTGCATTTCAACATGATTTGAAGCTTGTTTTTGGAAAAGTGTTTATTTCTGTATTTCAATGTTGCAACTTGCTGAAAACTGTCCACAGTGTTCCTAACATCCTGATTAAACAGTACTGAAAAAAAATTTACTTCCAGAGTGCATCAAACATGATTTAGAGCTTGTTTATGGAAAAGTGTTTATTTCTGTATTTCAACATGATTTGGAGCTTGTTTTTGGAAAAGTGTCAATTTCTGTATTTCAACATGATTTGAAGCTTGTTTTTGGAAAAGTGTTTATTTCTGTATTTCAATGTTGCAACTTGCTGAAAACTGTCCACAGTGTTCCTAACTTCCTGACTAAACAGTACTGAAAAAAAAAATTCTTCCAGAGTGCATCAAACATGATTTAGAGCTTGTTTATGGAAAAGTGTCAATTTCTGTATTTCAACATGATTTGGAGCTTGTTTTTGGAAAAGTGTTCATTTCTGTATTTCAACATGATTTGAAGCTTGTTTTTGAAAAGTGCTTATTTCTGTTTTTCAACATGAAATAGAGCTTGTTTTTGGAAAAGTGTTTATTTCTGTATTTCAATGTTGCAACTTGCTGAAAACTGTCCACAGTGTTCCTAACATCCTGATTAAACAGTACTGAAAAAAAATTAACTTCCAGAGTGCATCAAACATGATTTAGAGCTTGTTTATGGAAAAGTGTCAATTTCTGTATTTCAACATGATTTGAAGCTTGTTTTTGGAAAAGTGTTTATTTCTGTATTTCAATGTTGCAACTTGCTGAAAACTGTCCACAGTGTTCCTAACATCCTGATTAAACAGTACTGAAAAAAAAATAACTTCCAGAGTGCATCAAACATGATTTAGAGCTTGTTTATGGAAAAGTGTTTATTTCTGTATTTCAATGTTGCAACTTGCTGAAAACTGTCCACAGTGTTCCTAACATCCTGATTAAACAGTACTGAAAAAAAATTTACTTCCAGAGTGCATCAAACATGATTTAGAGCTTGTTTATGGAAAAGTGTCAATTTCTGTATTTCAACATGATTTGAAGCTTGTTTTTGGAAAAGTGTTTATTTCTGTATTTCAATGTTGCAACTTGCTGAAAACTGTCCACAGTGTTCCTAACATCCTGATTAAACAGTACTGAAAAAAAATTAACTTCCAGAGTGCATCAAACATGATTTAGAGCTTGTTTATGGAAAAGTGTTTATTTCTGTATTTCAACATGATTTGGAGCTTGTTTTTGGAAAAGTGTCAATTTCTGTATTTCAACATGATTTGAAGCTTGTTTTTGGAAAAGTGTTTATTTCTGTATTTCAATGTTGCAACTTGCTGAAAACTGTCCACAGTGTTCCTAACTTCCTGACTAAACAGTACTGAAAAAAAATTTACTTCCAGAGTGCATCAAACATGATTTAGAGCTTGTTTATGGAAAAGTGTCAATTTCTGTATTTCAACATGATTTGGAGCTTGTTTTTGGAAAAGTGTTCATTTCTGTATTTCAACATGATTTAGAGCTTGTTTTTGGAAAAGTGTTTTCTTCTGTATTTCAACATGATTTAGAGCTTGTTTTTGGAAAAGTGTTTATTTCTGTATTTCAATGTTGCAACTTGCTGAAAACTGTCCACAGTGTTCCTAACATCCTGATTAAACAGTACTGAAAAAAAATTAACTTCCAGAGTGCATCAAACATGATTTAGAGCTTGTTTATGGAAAAAAATTTATTTCTGTATTTCAACATGATTTGGAGCTTGTTTTTGGAAAAGTGTTTATTTCTGTATTTCAATGTTGCAACTTGCTGAAAACTGTCCACAGTGTTCCTAACATCCTGATTAAACAGTACTGAAAAAAAATTAACTTCCAGAGTGCATCAAACATGATTTAGAGCTTGTTTATGGAAAAGTGTTTATTTCTGTATTTCAACATGATTTGGAGCTTGTTTTTGGAAAAGTGTCAATTTCTGTATTT